>NW_026608338.1:0-74540 GCF_029499605.1 Hyla sarda
CCAAGCCATAAGGGGGAAAAAACTGCCTGTAGAGCTCAGACACAGCCCTGTCTATATAAGATCTCACAGCTGACAATGTATATCAGAACAAACACGAAGATATGAGGAGGAAATAACTGCCTGTAGAGCTCAGACACAGTCCTGTCTATATAAGGTCTCACAGCTGACAATGTATATCAGAGCAAACACCAAGCATGAGAAGAAAGAACTGCCTGTAGAGCTCAGACACAGCCCTGTCTATATAAGGTCTCACAGCTGACAATGTATATCAGAGGAAACACCAAAACCATGAGGTGGAATGAACTGCCTGTAGAGCTCAGACACAGTCCTGTCTATATAAGGTCTCACAGCTGACAATGTATATCAGAGCAAACACCAAGCCATGAGGAGAAAGAACTGCCTGTAGAGCTCAGACACAGTCCTGTCTATATAAGGTCTCACAGCTGACAATGTATATCAGAGGAAAACACCAAACCATGAGGTGGAATGAACTGCCTGTAGAGCTCAGACACAGTCCTGTCTATATAAGGTCTCACAGCTGACAATGTATATCAGAACAATCACCAAGCCATGAGGTGGAAAGAACTGCCTATAGAGCTCAGACACAGCCCTGTCTATATAAGGTCTCACAGCTGACAATGTATATCAGAGCAAAACACCAAGCCATGAGGAGAAAGAACTGCCTGTAGAGCTCAGACACAGTCCTGTCTATATAAGATCTCACAGCTGACAATGTATATCAGAGCAATCACCATGAGGAGGAAAAGAACTGCCTGTACAGCTCAGACACAGTCCTGTCTATATAAGGTCTCACAGCTGACAATGTATATCAGAACAATCACCAAGCCATGAGGTGGAAAGAACTGCCTGTACAGCTCAGAGACGTGATTGTGTGGAGGAACAGATCTGGAGTAGCAGAGAAAACATTTCTGCTGCACAAGTTCCCGAGAGCTCAGTGGCCTCCCATAATTCTTACATGGAAGAAGGAACAACCAGGACTCTTCTAGAGCTGCCGCCCCCCCAAACTAAGGAGTTGGGGGGGGGGGGGGGACTTGGTAAGAGAGGAGACCTTGAACCAATGTCACTGATCTTCAAAGAACTTCCAGAAGGTCAGAACCATCACTGCCGCCTCCACAATCTGAGTGGTCAGAAGCCTCCTCAGTACATGGTAATACCGTCATATATTGGGGGGGGGGGGGGGGCAGGAAGACCCGTCAGGGGGGAGGGAAAACTGAAAGGACCAAAGTACAGAGATGGATCTTAAGTGTTACTGTCATTGAAAACAACTTCTCACATGTTGCGTAGACATTTCCGAGGTTCTTGATGACGTTGGGCCTCTCTCCTGGGGTCGGGGGCTTCTCCTCGGCCGCTCGGCCCTTTCTCTCATAGACTTCTATGGATCTGTCAGCCGCCCTCCTCCCCGGCTTGTATCTCCCCGTCACAGAGGGTTTGGAGTGGGAGGGAGACGCGGTGCGATCAACAACTTTTGACATGTCTGAGCAACGTGACAAGATGTTTATGATGACATTAACCCTTTAATGAAAACCTGATCCAGAGCTCTGGGCCTCATTAGGGGGATCATTCACCTCCCAACAGGACAATGACCCTGAGAACACGGTCAGGACGACCCCGGAGCGACTGAGGGACGACTCTGTGAATGTCCTTGCGGGGCCCCGCCAGAGCCCGAACCCAATGGGACATCTCTGGAGAGACCGACCGTCCCCATCCAACCTGACAGAGCTGAGAGGATCTGTAGGGAAGAAAATCCCCAAATCCAGGAGTGTAAACCTTGTGGCCTCATCCCTAAGAAGACTGGAGGCCGGAATCACAGCCAGAGGGGCTTCACCTAAACCCTGAGTAAAGGGTATGAATACTTATGCCACTGCAAGATCTTAGATTTTCTTTTTCAATAAATTACTAAAGATCTGTAACATTCTGTTCTCACTTTATTATTATGGGGGAATTGAGGGCAGAAGGATGACGAACACAAGGAGCAAAATGTGACAGAATATCACTGACTCCCCAATAACCTCCCATCAATGGGCTCTGTACCCCAATATCACTGACCCCCAATAACCTCCCATCAATGAGCTCTGTACCCCAATATCACTGACCCCCAATAACCTCCCATCAATGGGCTCTGTACCCCAATATCACTGACCCCCAATAACCTCCCATCAATGGGCTCTGTATCCCCATATCACTGACCCCCCAATAACCTCCCATCAATGGGCTCTGTACCCCAATATCACTGACCCCCAATAACTTCCCATCAATGAGCTCTGTACCCCAATATCACTGACGCCCCAATAACCTCCCATCAATGGGCTCTGTACCCCAATATCACTGACCCCCAATAACTTCCCATCAATGGGCTCTGTACCCCAATATCACTGCCCCCCCCAATAACTTCCCATCAATGGGCTCTGTACCCCAATATCACTGACCCCCAATAACCTCCCATCAATGGGCTCTGTACCCCAATATCACTGACCCCCCAATAACTTCCTATCAATGGGCTCTGTACCCCAATATCACTGACCCCCAATAACTTCCCATTCACTGGTCTTTAGTAGAGGACGCCCCACTCTGGTTGTATATGGTGCAGAGGACACCCCCCTCTGGTTGTGTATATGATGTAGAGGACGCCCCCCTCTCTGGTTGTGTATATGGTGTAGAGGACGCCCCCTCTGGTTGTGTATATGGTGTAGAGGACGCCCCCTCTGGTTGTGTATATGATGTAGAGGACGCCCCCTCTGGTTGTGTATATGATGTAGAGGACGCCCCCTTCTGGTTTTGTATATGGTGTAGAGGACGCCCCCTCTGGTTGTGTATATGGTGTAGAGGACGCCCCCTCTGGTTGTGTATATGGTGTAGAGGACGCCCCCTCTGGTTGTGTATATGGTGTAGAGGACGCCCCCTCTGGTTGTGTATATGATGTAGAGGACGCCCCCCTCTGGTTGTGTATATGGTGTAGAGGACGCCCCCCTCTGGTAGTGTATATGGTGTAGAGGACGCCCCCTCTGGTTGTGTATATGATGTAGAGGACGCCCCCTCTGGTTGTGTATATGGTGTAGAGGACGCCCCCCTCTGGTTGTGTATATGGTGTAGAGGACGCCCCCTCTGGTTGTGTATATGGTGTAGAGGACGCCCCCTCTGGTTGTGTATATGATGTAGAGGACGCCCCCTCTGGTTGTGTATATGGTGTAGAGGACGCCCCCTCTGGTAGTGTATATGGTGTTGATGACGCCCCCTCTGGTTGTGTATATGGTGTTGAGGACGCCCCCTCTGGTTGTGTATATGGTGTAGAGGACGCCCCCTCTGGTTGTGTATATGATGTAGAGGACGCCCCACTCTGATTGTGTGTATGGTGTAGAGGACGCCCCCCCCTCTGGTTGTGTATATGGTGTAGAGGACGCCCCCTCTGGTTGTGTATATGATGTAGAGGACGTCCCCCTCTGGTTGTGTGTATGATGTAGAGGACGTCCCCCTCTGGTTGTGTGTATGATGTAGAGGACGCCCCCCTCTAGTTGTGTATATGGTGTAGAGGACGCCCCCTCTGGTTGTGTATATGGTGTAGAGGACACCCCCCCCTCTGGTTGTGTATATGATGTAGAGGACGCCCCCCCTCTGGTTGGGTATATGATGTAGAGGACGCCCCCCTCTGGTTGGGTATATGATGTAGAGGACGCCCCCCCTCTGGTTGGGTATATGATGTAGAGGACGCCCCCCCCTCTGGTTGGGTATATGATGTAGAGGACGCCCCCCCTCTGGTTGGGTATATGATGTAGAGGACGCCCCCCTCTGTTGGGTATATGATGTAGAGGACGCCCCCTCTGGTTGGGTATATGATGTAGAGGACACCCCCCTCTGGTTGTGTATATGATGTAGAGGACGCCCCCCCTCTGGTTGTGTATATGATTGTAGAGGACGCCCCCCTCTGGTGGTGTTTATGGTGTAGAGGACGCCCCCCTCTGGTGGTGTTTATGGTGTAGAGGACGCCCCCCTCTGGTTGTGTGTATGGTGTAGAGGACGCCCCCCCTCTGGTTGTGTGTATGGTGTAGAGGACGCCCCCCCCCCCCTCTGGTGGTGTGTATGGTGTAGAGGACGCCCCCCTCTGGTTGTGTATATTGTGTAGAGGGATGCCCCCCTCTGGTTGTGTGTATGATGTAGAGGACGCCCCCCCTCTGGTTGTGTATATGGTGTAGAGGACGCCCCCCCCTCTGGTTGTGTATATGGTGTAGAGGACGCCCCCCCTCTGGTTGTGTATATGGTGTAGAGGACGCCCCCCTCTGGTTGTGTATGGTGTAGAGGACGCCCCCCTCTGGTTGTGTATGGTGTAGAGGATGCCCCCCTCTGATTGTGTGTATGGTGTAGAGGACGCCCCCCCCTCTGGTTGTGTATATGATGTAGAGGACGCCCCCCCCCCCCCCTCTGGTTGTGTGTATGGTGTAGAGGACGCCCCCCTCTGGTTGTGTATATGGTGTAGAGGACTCCCCCCTCTGGTTGTGTGTATGGTGTAGAGGAACGCCCCCCCTCTGGTTGTGTGTATGGTGTAGAGGACGCCCCCCCCTCTGTTGAGTATGTGGTGTAGAGGACGCCCCCCTCTGGTTGTGTATATGGTGTAGAGGACGCCCCCCCTCTGGTTGAGTATGTGGTGTAGAGGACGCCCCCTCTGGTTGTGTGTATGGTGTAGAGGACGCCCCCCCTCTGGTTGAGTATGAGGTGTAGAGGACGCCCCCCTCTGGTTGTGTGTATGGTGTAGAGTACGCCCCCCTCTGGTTGTGTGTATGGTGTAGAGGACACCCCCCTCTGGTTGTGTGTATGGTGTAGAGGACGCCCCCCTCTGGTTGTGTGTATGGTGTAGAGGACGCCCCCCTCTGGTTGTGTGTATGGTGTAGAGGACGCCCCCCTTCAGTTGTGTGTATGGTGTAGAGGACGTCCCCCTCTGGTTGTGTGTATGGTGTAGAGGACGTCCCCCTCTGGTTGTGTGTATGATGTAGAGGACGCCCCTGTGTGTATGATGTAGAGGACGCCCCCCTCTGGTTGTGTGTATGATGTAGAGGACGCCCCCCTCTGGTTGTGTGTATGATGTAGAGGACGCCCCCCTCTGGTTGTGTGTATGATGTAGAGGACGCCCCCCTCTGGTTGTGTGTATGATGTAGAGGACGCCCCCCTCTGGTTGTGTGTATGATGTAGAGGACGCCCCCCTCTGGTTGTGTGTATGATGTAGAGGACGCCCCCCTCTGGTTGTGTGTATGGTGTAGAGGACGCCCCCCTCTGGTTGTGTGTATGGTGTAGAGGACGCCCCCCTCTGGTTGTGTGTATGATGTAGAGGACGCCCCCCTCTGGTTGTGTGTATGGTGTAGAGGACGCCCCCCTCTGGTTGTGTGTATGATGTAGAGGACGCCCCCCTCTGGTTGTGTGTATGGTGTAGAGGACGCCCCCCTCTGGTTGTGTGTATGATGTAGACGATGCCTCCAGTGTGTGTGTCTTCTGGCCCGCTCTGTTTTTGGGTACTGTCTGTGGATACGTCATCGGTTGTTCCCTTCTCGGTGACAGCCCAGGGTCAGCGTTGAGTAATAAGCAGGATTCTGGGCTGAAAGCCAGAGACAAACTGACAGGGATAAACCCCCCGCCCCACCGAGAGCGCAGGGACGATGGGAGGGATCCACCTCCATATACCATGTATGACCAGACCCGTATTCCATGGTGTATTACCAGATCCGTATACTGTGTATGCCCACTGTATATATATCCCCTTTATTGTACACATCCCTGTATGGAGTTTAGACCTGTGACCTGAAGTGTAACGAAAATCCAGGGATCAGTCTAATTCTGAATCCCCATGAGATGGGAAAATCCAGTGATCAGAGCCACTTGGAGCGAGACCTGGGCATCCAGGCTACATAAATCGCCCCTCCAGATTAGGGATCGACCGATATTGATTTTGTAGGGCCGATACTGATACCAATAATCTGTGAACTTTCAGGCCGATAACTTATACCGATATTCCGCTCTAAGTTATCGGCTATTTCTCCACCCCCATTCGTCATTGCAAAAGTATCGCGGACCCCAGGAACAGATCATTATAAAACCAGGGAGGGGGTAGCAATGGGGCAGCGGCGGCGGTCTCGGGGCGGGGGGCGTGGCATTATCGGCAAGGTAATTGCCAATAATGATAACGTCCCAAAATCATGAATATTAGCCAAACCGATAATCAGTCGAACCCTACTCCAGATCTCTATAGAGAAACATGACCTGGTCAGATGGATCCAGATCTCTATAGAGAAACATGTCCTGGTCAGATGGATCCAGATCTATAGAGAAACATGACCTGGTCAGATGGATCCAGATCTCTATAGAGAAACATGGCCTGGTCAGATGGATCCAGATGTCTATAGAGAAACATGTCCTGGTCAGATGGATCCAGATCTATAGAGAAACATGACCTGGTCAGATGGATCCAGATCTCTATAGAGAAACATGGCCTGGTCAGATGGATCCAGATCTCTATAGAGAAACATGGCCTGGTCAGATGGATCCAGATCTCTATAGAGAAACATGGCCTGGTCAGATGGAGCCAGATCTCTATAGAGAAACATGTCCTGGTCAGATGGATCCAGATCTCTATAGAGAAACATGGCCTGGTCAGATGGATCCAGATCTCTATGGAGAAACATGGCCTGGTCAGATGGATCCAGATCTCTATAGAGAGACATGACCTGGTCAGATGGGTCCAGATCTCTATAGAGAAACATGGCCTGGTCAGATGGAGCCAGATCTCTATAGAGAAACATGGCCTGGTCAGATGGATCCAGATCTCTATAGAGAGACATGACCTGGTCAGATGGGTCCAGATCTCTATAGAGAAACATGGCCTGGTCAGATGGAGCCAGATCTCTATAGAGAAACATGACCTGGTCAGATGGATCCAGATCTATATAGAGAAACATGGCCTGGTCAGATGGATCCAGATCTCTATAGAGAAACATGGCCTGGTCAGATGGATCCAGATCTCTATAGAGAAACATGGCCCGGTCAGATGGATCCAGATCTCTATGGAGAAACATGGCCTGGTCAGATGGATCCAGATCTCTATAGAGAAACATGGCCTGGTCAGATGGATCCAGATCTCTATGGAGAAACATGGCCTGGTCAGATGGATCCAGATCTCTATAGAGAGACATGACCTGGTCAGATGGGTCCAGATCTCTATAGAGAAACATGGCCTGGTTAGATGGGTCAAGATCTCTATAGAGAAACATGGCCTGGTCAGAGGGATCCAGATCTCTATAGAGAAACATGGCCTGGTCAGATGGATCCAGATCTCTATGGAGAAACATGACCTGGTCAGATGGATCCAGATCTCTATAGAGAAACATGGCCTGGTCAGATGGATCCAGATCTCTATAGAGAAACATGGCCTGGTCAGATGGATCCAGATCTCTATAGAGAAACATGGCCTGGTCAGATGGATCCAGCTCTCTATAGAGAAACATGGCCCAGTCAGATGGATCCAGATCTCTATAGAGAAACATGGCCTGGTCAGATATATCCAGATCTCTATAGAGAAACATGGCCTGGTCAGATGGATCCAGATCTCTATAGAGAAACATGGCCTGGTCAGATGGATCCAGATCTCTATAGAGAAACATGGTCTGGTCAGATGGATCCAGATCTCTATGTCAGGTGGATCCAGATCTCTATAGAGAAACATGTCGTGGTCAGATGGGTCCAGATCTCTATAGAGAAACATGGCCTGGTCAGATGGATCCAGATCTCTATAGAGAAACATGGCCTGGTCAGATGGATCCTGATCTCTGTGGAGAAACATGTCCTGGTCAGATGGATCCAGATCTCTATAGAGAAACATGGCCTGGTCAGATGGATCCAGATCTCTATAGAGAAACATGGCCTGGTCAGATGGGTCCAGATCTCTATAGAGAAACATGGTCTGGTCAGATGGATCCAGATCTCTATAGAGAAACATGGCCTGGTCAGATGGATCCAGATCTCTATAGAGAAACATGTCCTGGTCAGATGGGTCCAGATCTCTATAGAGAAACATGGCCTGGTCAGATGAATCCAGATCTCTATAGAGAAACATGGTCTGGTCAGATGGATCCAGATCTCTATAGAGAAACATGGTCTGGTCAGATGGATCCAGATCTCTATAGAGGAACATGGCCTGGTCAGATGGATCCAGATCTCTATAGAGAAACATGGCCTGGTCAGATGGATCCAGATCTCTATAGAGAAACATAGCCTGGTCAGAGGGATCCAGATCTCTGTGGATTGAGATGTCTTTTGGGAAACATGGCTGTTTCCCCTATGTCAGAAGGAGACTGTCATCTGGACAATTCATAATCCACAATGTATATCATGGATCGGCTCCAGGATCATGGCACTGAGTTTTTCATGCTTTCTCAGTCCCCAGATCGTAGGATGAACTAGATCAGAGAATGTCAAGGTGTCCATCTAATGTGCAGTGAGATCTGTAAGAAGTGATCCTGCCTGCATGGGAAATTATTCCGGCATCTCCTAGTGGGGTCTAAGATGAATTGCTGCCACTCAGGAGGCCAAAAATGGTTCAACACCCTACTAGATGAGAGGCTCTAATAAAAGGGACATATGGTGTATACAGTGCAGGATGTTTTAATGATTATACTCCTGACATAATATGGTGTACCCCTTCGCCCTACAGAGATCCCCGTGTGAGTACATGGAGATCTACAAAATCTTGGTGGCTTGGTGCTTAGAGGAGGTTGCACCGAGGCCGAGTCCCTTCTCAGATGGTGACTTTCGCCTTTATTACGTTAATGGAGGCTGCAGATCTGTTAGTGGTGATACGGTCCTATAGTTCAGGTGGTGACAGGGTTAATCCGTGCTGAGCGTTCACTTCACCAGGGCGTCTTAATGCAGTAATAAGGCTTATGTCAGACTCGGAGGATTTACATCTGGCGCCTTTTACTGTTTTCCTTCCAGATCTGAATGTTAACACGTAATAGACTGAGATGGGAAGAACTTTCCCCGCCAGGGACCTATAAAGGAAATTATTGTGAGGAGGAATGGTGGGGTATCATGCCACATGTCGGTATAAAACCAAGCAGTGAATGTTCATATATGAATCTCCACTCCAGGGTTCCCTCCATACTCCAACCTCTATGGCGCAGGTTCTCCCTCCACTCCAGGGTTCCCCTCCATACGGTTCCCCCTCCACTCCAGGGTTCCCCTCCATACTCCAACCTCTATGGTGCAGGTTCCCCCGTCCACTCCAGGGTTCCCTCCATACTCCAACCTCTATGGCGCAGGTTCCCCCTCCACTCCAGGGTTCCCCTCCATACGGTTCCCCCTCCACTCCAGGGTTCCCCTCCATACTCCAACCTCTATGGTGCAGGTTCCCCCGTCCACTCCAGGGTTCCCATCCATACTCCAACCTCTATGGCGCAGGTTCCCCCTCCACTCCAGGGTTCCCCTCCATACGGTTCCCCCTCCATACTCCAACCTCTATGGTGCAGGTTCCCCCGTCCACTCCAGGGTTCCCATCCATACTCCACCCTCTATGGTGCAGGTGCCGTCTCCACCCCAGGGTTCCCCTCCATACTCCAACCTTTATGGACAGGTTCCCATGACACCCTTTAATGTTTGGGTTAAAGCTCCAGGGACTCAGAGCGTCTTTGCCTCAGTTACTATGTGACCCACCAATTCCTGTTCAGCCGCCCCTGAGGGGCTGATGTCCCGCTATATAAAATCTTTGCATATTTCAGGCTCCCTAAATTCTCTATAGTAAAGGTCAGATGGGTGTGGGGGGTCTTGTTTGCTCGTATAAGTGAGGATTTCCGCCTGTTACCTCAGTATCTGGTTGCTGTGTATAAATACTCGAAGTTCTGGCTGCGGTTCAGGCTGCCGGTTACTATAGGTCATACGTACTCTGGTATCTCCTGTTCTTGGCCCCACATCTTACAGACCTGTCTACTCCTAGGCCTTTTTCTTTGGTTATAAAAGAGCTGTGTGCGAGGCCAAAGGTTTCACTGGGTAGATCCCGGACTGGGTCAGTTCGGTTCACTCCTGGACCACACATCTGCTGCAGAATGTCACGGCCTCAGGTTCCCTCTATCCTGATGTCCACTACTAGACCATACATCTCCTGCAGAATGTCACCGGCCTCAGGTTCCCTCTATGCAGACGTCCACTCCTGGACCACACATCTCCTGCAGAATGTCACCGGTCTCGGGTTCCCTCTATCCAGAGGTTCACTTCTGGACCACACGTCTCCTGCAGAATGTCACCGGCCTCAGGTTACCTCTATGGTGATTTCCACTCCTGGACCACACATCTCCTGCAGAATGTCACCAGCCTCAGGTTCCCTCTATGCAGACGTCCACTCCTGGACCACACGTCTCCTGCAGAATGTCACCGGCCTCAGGTTACCTCTATGGTGATTTCCACTCCTGGACCACACATCTCCTGCAGAATGTCACCGGCCTCAGGTTCCCTCTATGGTGAATTCCACTCCTGGACCACACATCTCCTGCAGAATGTCACTGGCCTCAGGTTCCCTCTATGGTGATTTCCACTCCTGGACCACCCATCTCCTGAAGAATGTCACCGGTCTCAGGTTCCCTCTATGCAGACATCCACTCCTGGACCACACATCTCCTGCAGAATGTCACTGGTCTCAGGTTCCCTCTATCCTGATGTTCACTGCTAGACCACACATCTCCTGCAGAATGTCCCCAGCCTCAGGTTCCCTCTATGGTGATTTCCACCCCTGGACCACACATCTCCTGCAGGACGTCACCGGCCTCAGGTTACCTCTATGGTGATTTCCACTCCTGGACAACACATCTCCTGCAGAATGTCACCGGCCTCAGGTTCCCTCTATCCTGACGTCCACTCCTGGACAACACATCTCCTGCAGAATATCACCCGCTTTAGGTTCCCTCTATCCTGATGATCACTGCTAGAACACACATCTCTTGCAGAATGTCACCGGCCTCAGGTTCCCACTATCCTGACATCCACTCCTGGACCACACATCTCCTGCAGAATGTCACCGGCCTCAGGTTCCCTCTATGGTGAATTCCACTCCTGGACCACACATCTCCTGCAGAATGTCACTGGCCTCAGGTTCCCTCTATGGTGATTTCCACTCCTGGACCACACATCTCCTGAAGAATGTCACCGGTCTCAGGTTCCCTCTATGCAGACATCCACTCCTGGACCACACATCTCCTGCAGAATGTCACTGGTCTCAGGTTCCCTCTATCCTGATGTTCACTGCTAGACCACACATCTCCTGCAGAATGTCCCCAGCCTCAGGTTCCCTCTATGGTGATTTCCACCCCTGGACCACACATCTCCTGCAGGACTTCACCGGCCTCAGGTTACCTCTATGGTGATTTCCACTCCTGGACCACACATCTCCTGCAGAATGTCACCGGTCTCTGGTTCCCTCTATCCTGATGTCCACTCATGAACCACACATCTCCTGCAGAATGTCACCGGTCTCTGGTTCCCTCTATCCTGATGTCCACTCCTGGACCACACATCTCCTGCAGAATGTCACCGGCCTCAGGTTCCCACTATCCCGACATCCACTCCTGGACCACACATCTCCTGCAGAATGTCACCGGCCTCAGGTTCCCACTATCCTGACGTCCACTCCTGGACCACACATCTCCTGAAGAATGTCACCGGCCTCAGGTTCCCACTATCCTGACGTCCACTCCTGGACCACACATCTCCTGCAGAATGTCACTGGTCTCAGGTTCCCCCTTTTCAGACATCCACTCCTTGACCACTCATCTCCTGCAGAATGTCACCAGTCTCAGGTTCCCTCTATCCAGACGTTCACCCCTGGACCACACATCTCCTGCAGGACGTCACCGGCCTCAGGTTACCTCTATGGTGATTTCCACTCCTGGACCACACATCTCCTGCAGAATGTCACCTGCCTCAGGTTACCTCTATGGTGATTTCCACTCCTGGACCACACATCTCCTGCAGAATGTCACCGGCCTCAGGTTCCCTCTATTCAGACATCCACTCCTGGACCACACATCTCCTGCAGAATGTCATCGGCCTCAGGTTCCCTCTATCCAGGCGTTCATTCCTGGACCACACATCTCCTGCAGAATGTCACCGGCCTCAGGTTCCCTCTATCCAGACGTTCATTCCTGGACCACACATCTCCTGCAGAATGTCACCGGCCTCAGGTTACCTCTATGGTGATTTCCACTCCTGGACCACACATCTCCTGCAGAATGTCACCGACCTCAGGTTCCCTCTATCCAGACGTTCATTCCTGGACCACACATCTCCTGTTGGATGTAACCGCCCTCAGGTTCCCTCTATCCTGACGTCCACTCCTGGCAATGTTGCCTGTGACCCTAGTGAACCCCACCCAGTTCCAATCACAAGAACTCAGAACCTCTCCCTCTATACACACAGGGACACACATGGCTCTTATCAGTTCCATCTGCACCCGACATACATACCGCACCTCTGGTTATTCATACCATAGGACTATATAATAACATGCTGGAAGGATGACAGAGTATGTGAGATGCCAAGAGCAGAGTATTAGGTACAGTATGGATCTTAGTATTAGAGGATGGAGCGGAGTATTAGGTACAGGATGGAGCGGAGTATTAGGTACAGGATGGAGCGGAGTATTAGGTACAGGATGGAGCGGAGTATTAGGTACAGGATGGAGCGGAGTATTAGGTACAGGATGGAGCGGAGTATTAGGTACAGGATGGAGCGGAGTATTAGGTACAGGATGGAGCGGAGTATTAGGTACAGGATGGAGCAGAGTATTAGGTACAGGATGGAGCGGAGTATTAGGTACAGGATGGAGCGGAGTATTAGGTACAGGATGGAGCGGAGTATTAGGTACAGGATGGAGCGGAGTATTAGGTACAGGATGGAGCGGAGTATTAGGTACAGGATGGAGCAGAGTATTAGGTACAGGATGGAGCGGAGTATTAGGTACCGGTTGCAGGTTAGTGTGAGGTCACTGCTTGTGTTACTTTGTTCAGTTCCTGTTCTTTGGCCTCGGTTCCACCTGCTTATTATGATGAATTATGGAGGAGCTCAGGGTTACGTTGGTGAGGCGCGGAGCTGCACTTTGTGTTTGTCATGTAGAGTTATGAATTTGTTGCTCTCTTACATTGCTGGAGTCTATAGTTTTATATGCAGGTGAGGAAACTCCCCGGGACCAGGTCACAAATATTTTACTGGTGGCTTCTTGGGTTGTGCCCTTTTTTATGGAGGTTTCGTTACTGGGTCAAGAAGTGTCCAGTTATGTGTTGTTCTTGTCTGCAGGACGGTGGCGCACTTGTGGTCAGTGTGGTGACCTTGAGGACATCCTACTGACCACATGACCTGTGCTTTTCCACAATCAGAGGATCAAACCCAAGGCCCCTGTGGTCCTCAAGATTGTGACATCTACATCCGTTATTGTGGGCAACCCCCGGTGTCTCCTGCTGTCCACCCCCTCCAACCCAACCCCCGGTGTCTCCTGCTGTCCACCACCTCCAACACAACCCCCGGTGACTGCTGCTGTCCACCATCTCCAACCCAACCCCCGGTGACTCCTGCTGTCCACCACCTCCAACCCAACCCCCGGTGACTCCTGCTGTCCACCACCTCCAAACCAACCCCCGGTGACTCCTGCTGTCCACTATCTCCAACCCAACCCCCGGTGATTCCTGCTGTCCACCATCTCCAACCCCCGGTGACTCCTGCTGTCCACCACCTCCAACCCAACCCCTGGTGACTCCTGCTGTCCACCATCTCCAACCCCTGGTGACTCCTGCTGTCCACCATCTCCAACCCAACCCCCGGTGACTCCTGCTGTCCACCACCTCCAACCCAACCCCTGGTGACTCCTGCTGTCCACCATCTCCAACCCAACCCCTGGTGACTCCTGCTGTCCACCATGTCCAACCCAACCCCTGGTGACTCCTGCTGTCCACCATCTCCAAACCAACCCCCGGTGACTCCTGCTGTCCACTATCTCCAACCCAACCCCTGGTGACTCCTGCTGTCCACCACCTCCAACCCAACCCCTGGTGACTCCTGCTGTCCACCACCTCCAACCCAACCCCTGGTGACTCCTGCTGTCCACCATCTCCAACCCCCGGTGACTCCTGCTGTCCACCATCTCCAACCCAACCCCCGGTGACTCCTGCTGTCCACCACCTCCAACCCAACCCCTGGTGACTCCTGCTGTCCTCCACCTCCATCCTAACCCCCGGCGTGTCTTGCTGTCCACAACTTATAACCCAACTCCCGTGTCTCTTGCTGTCCACCATCTCCTACCTGACTTCTGTGTCTCCTGATGTCCACCAACTCCTACTTGACTCTGATGTCTCCTGCTGTCCACCACCTCCTACCTGACTCCCGTGTCTCATACTGTCCACCACCTCCTACTTGACTCCTGTGTCTCCTGATGTCCACCATCTCCTACCTGACTTCCGTGTCTCCGGCTGTCCGCCACCTCCTACCTGACTTCCATGTCTCCTGCTGTCCGCCACCTACTACCTGACTCCCGTGTCTCTTACTATCCACCACCTTCTACTTGACTCGTGTCTCCTGATGTCTACCAACTCCTACTTGACTCTTGTGTCTCCTGCTGTCCACCACCTCCTACCTGACTCCCGTGTCTCTTACTGTCAACCACCTCCTACTTGACTCCTGTGTCTCCTGATGTCCACCAACTCCTACTTGACTCTGATGTCTCCTGCTGTCCACAACCTCCTACCTGACTTCCGTGTCTCCGGCTGTCCGCCACCTCCTACCTGACTTCCATGTCTCCTGCTGTCCGCCACCTCTCACCTGACTCCCGTGTCTCTTGCAGTCCGCCACCTCCCACTTGACCCCTGTGTGTGTTATATGGTGCGGGGCCGTGGGGGAAATTGGTGCTTACTTATCCTCTGTCTTCTGATGGTCTGCCGCAGATTCCCTTCTCCTCCGAGTGGTCCTGGTGTCTTCTGTGCTTCCTTCTGCCGAGAAAAGCTGTCAGTTTCAGGACCTTTCCGCTCAACCAATCGTGTGCAGCGGTGTCCTGTTTCACATTGTGATTGGCTGAGCGGTAAGGTCCTGCATCAGCAGCTTGTCTTGGAAGAAGAAACCCATATAGATAGTTAACCCTTTACTATTTATCCCTCCTGCACGTCATGTTATTGATCCAAAGTTCACTCAGGTTCAGAAGCCTCAGAGGCCGTATTCATGTGGCGTTTATTGTGCTGGGTCACCTGTAAGGCGCGCGACCCGGCTACGTACACCGAGGGAGGACCCCGCCTTTACTCATGTATAATTATTGAGTTTTCCGATCTAAACATTAATAGCTGAACCTATAAAAAGTATTCACGCCCTTTGGTTCCCTCCTCATTTTATTGTGTGGTCACTGTGGGGTTTTTAGTCACCATTGATCAGTAAGAAGTGATCAGTTAAGAGTGTAAATTCTTCTAACCATGGATATCCTGCATGGTCTACTGGAGTCTGCTTTACACTGCAGCTCTGCTCCATTTTGGCCCAGCTGTATCGGGGACTCTAGCCCAGCTGTATCGGGGACTCTAGCCCAGCTGTATCGGGGACTCTAGCCCAGCTGTATCGGGGACTCTAGCCCAGCTGTGTCGGGGACTCTAGCCCAGCTGTGTCGGGGACTCTAGCCCAGCTGTGTCGGGGACTCTAGCCCAGCTGTGTCGGGGACTCTAGCCCAGCTGTGTCGGGGACTCTAGCCCAGCTGTGTCGGGGACTCTAGCCCAGCTGTGTCGGGGACTCTAGCCCAGCTGTGTCGGGGACTCTAGCCCAGCTGTGTCGGGGACTCTAGCCCTGCTGTGTCGGGGAGTCTAGCCCTGCTGTGTCGGGGAGTCTAGCCCTGCTGTGTCGGGGAGTCTAGCCCTGCTGTGTCGGGGACTCTAGCCCTGCTGTGTCGGGGAGTCTAGCCCAGCTGTATGTGGGAGTCTAGCCCAGCTGTGTCGGGGACTCTAGCCCAGCTGTATAGGGGATTCTAGCCCAGCTGTGTCGGGGACTGTAGCCCAGCTGTATCGGGGACTCTAGCCCAGCTGTATCGGGGACTCTAGCCCAGCTGCACTGTCTATAGGAGACATTCTCTTGAAGCATGGTGGCTGTTGCTCTGTTCCTCCTCCATGCTTTACACTGCAGCTCATCCTTTCAGTTTTCGATGACATATAACGTTATAATTGCCCATTATTTTGCTGACCGTCCATATAACCAGCTCATGTATTCTTAGGCACTAAGGGATTATCCTCTTTAATCCCCCCTCAGTCCATGTGCAGTGTGGAAAATAACCAGCTGGGTGCGTGTTGCGGTGTATGGGGTCACGTCGCTGGCAATATCTGATATGGGAGGTGTGGGGGGGGGGGTGGATGGCGGATGGCATCTGGGCTGCAGCCGTATACAGGGAGGGTGATGTCAGCCGCAGCTGCCGGAGACACCGGGAGAAGAGAGACAGTGACTCACACAGAGGATCTGCACAAATAAGGAGCGAAGCAGCGAGCACTGAATGCTCCACCTCACCCCCATCATCCCTGACCCCAGGAGCTCACAATCTAATCTCCTATTATACACTGTATCACCCCTATCATCCCTGACCCCAGGAGATCACAATCTAATCTCCTATCATACAATGTATCACTCCCATCATCCCTGACCCCAGGAGCTCACAATCTAATCTCCTATCATACAATGTATCACTCCTATCATCCCTGACCCCAGGAGATCACAATCTAATCTCCTATCATACAATGTATCACTCCCATCATCCCTTACCCCAGGAGCTCACAATCTAATCTCCTATCATACAATGTATCACTCCCATCATCCCTGACCCCAGGAGATCACAATCTAATCTCCTATCATACAATGTATCACCCCTATCATCCCTGACCCCAGGAGATCACAATCTAATCTCCTATCATACAATGTATCACTCCCATCATCCCTGACCACAGGAGATCACAATCTAATCTCCTATCATACAATGTATCACTCCCATCATCCCTGACCCCAGGAGCTCACAATCTAATCTCCTATTACATACAATGTATCACTCCCATCATCCCTGACCCCAGGAGATCACAATCTAATCTCCTATCATACAATGTATCACTCCCATCATCCCTGACCCCAGGAGATCACAATCTAATCTCCTATCATACAATCTATCACTCCCATCATCCCTGACCACAGGAGATCACAATCTAATCTCCTATCATACAATGTATCACTCCCATCATCCCTGACCCCAGGAGCTCACAATCTAATCTCCTATAATACAATGTATCACTCCCATCATCCCTGACCCTAGGAGGTCACAATCTAATCTCCTTTCATACAATGTATCACTCCCATCATCCCTGACCCCAGGAGATCACAATCTAATCTCCTATCACATACAATGTATCACTCCCATCATCCCTGACCCCAGGAGATCACAATCTAATCTCCTATCACATACAATGTATCACTCCCATCATCCCTGACCCCAGGAGATCACAATCTAATCTCCTATCACATACAATGTATCACTCCCATCATCCCTGACCCCAGGAGATCAAAATCTAATCTCCTATCATACAATGTATCACTCCCATCATCCCTGACCCCAGGAGATCACAATCTAATCTCCTATCATACAATGTATCACTCCCATCATCCCTGACTCCAGGAGATCACAATTTAATCTCCCCCATGAGATGTGTCTTGTGTGACTTTTCTCCACCATGAAATGTGTCTTGTGTGACTTTTCTCCTCCATGAGATGTGTCTTGTGTGACTTTTCTCCACCATGAAATGTGTCTTGTGTGACTTTTCTCCTCCATGAGATGTGTCTTGTGTGACTTTTCTACTCCATGAAATGTGTCTTGTGTGACTTTTCTCCACCATGAGATGTGTCTTGTGTGACTTTTCTCCTCCATGAGATGTGTCTTGTGTGACTTTTCCCCACCATGAGATGTGTCTTGTGTGACTTTTCTCCACCATGAAATGTGTCTTGTGTGACTTTTCTCCTCCATGAGATGTGTCTTGTGTGACTTTTCCCCCCCATGAGATGTCTTGTGTGACTTTTCTCCACCATGAGATGTGTCTTGTGTGACTTTTCCCCACCATGAGATGTCTTGTGTGACTTTTCTCCACCATGAAATGTGTCTTGTGTGACTTTTCTCCTCCATGAGATGTCTTGTGTGACTTTTCCCCACCATGAGATGTGTCTTGTGTGACTTTTCTCCACCATGAGATGTGTCTTGTGTGACTTTTCTCCACCATGAGATGTGTCTTGTGTGACTTTTCTTCACCATGAGATGTGTCTTGTGGGACTTTTCTCCACCATGAGATGTGTCTTGTGTGACTTTTCCCTATCATGAGATGTGTCTTGTGTGACTTTTCTCCACCATTAGATGTGTCTTGTGTGACTTTTCTCCACCATGAGATGTGTCTTGTGTGACTTTTCCCCACCATGAGATGTGTCTTGTGTGACTTTTCTCCACCATGAGATGTGTCTTGTGTGACTTTTCTCCACCATGAGATGTGTCTTGTGTGACTTTTCCCCACCATGAGATGTGTCTTGTGGGACTTTTCTCCACCATGAGATGTGTCTTGTGTGACTTTTCTCCACCATGAGATGTGTCTTGTGTGACTTTTTTCCACCATGAGTTGTGTCTTGTGTGACTTTTCTCCACCATGAGATGTGTCTTGTGTGACTTTTCTCCCCCATGAGATGTCTTGTGTGACTTTTCTCCCCCATGAGATGTGTCTTGTGTGACTTTTTTCTCCAACATGAGATGTCTTGTGTGACTTTTCCCCACCATGAGATGTGTCTTGTGTGACTTTTCCCCACCATGAGATGTCTTGTGTGACTTTTCCCCATCATGCGATGTGTCTTGTGTGACTTTTCTCGACCATGTGATGTCTTGTGTGACTTTTCTCCACCATGAGATGTCTTGTGTGACTTTTCTCGACCATGTGATGTCTTGTGTGACTTTTTTCTCCAACATGAGATGTGTCTTGTGTGACTTTTCCCCACCATGATATGTGTCTTGTGTGACTTCTCTCCACCATGATGTGTCTTGTGTGACTTTTCGCCACCATGAGATGTGTCTTGTGTGACTTTTCCCCCCATGAGATGTCATGTGTGACTTTTCTCCACCATGATATGTGTCTTGTGTGACTTTTCTCCACCATGATATGTGTCTTGTGACTTTTCTCCACCATGAGATGTGTCTTGTGTAACTTTTCTCCACCATGAGATGTCTTGTGTGACTTTTCTCCTCCATGAGATGTGTCTTGTGTGACTTTTCTCCTCCATGAGATGTGTCTTGTGTGACTTTTCCCCACCATGAGATGTCTTGTGTGACTTTTCTCCTCCATGAGATGTGTCTTGTTTGACTTTTCTCCACCATGAGAGATCTTGTGTGACTTTTCCCCACCATGAGATGTCTTGTGTGATTTTCTCCACCATGAGATGTCTTGTGTGATTTTCCCCACCATGAGATGTCTTGTGTGACTTTTCTCCTCCATGAGATGTGTCTTGTGTGACTTTTCCCCATGAGATGTGTCTTGTGTGACTTTTCTCCACCATGAGATGTGTCTTGTGTGACTTTTCTCCTCCATGAGATGTCTTGTGTGACTTCTCCCCACCATGAGATGTGTCTTGTGTGACTTTTCTCCTCCATGAGATGTCTTGTTTGACTTTTCCCCACCATGAGATGTCTTGTGTGACTTTTCTCCACCATGAGATGTCTTGTGTGACTTTTCTCGACCATGAGATGTGTCTTGTGTGACTTTTCTCCTTCATGAGATGTGTCTTGTGTGACTTTTCCCCACCATGAGATGTCTTGTGTGACTTTTCTCCACCATGAGATGTCTTGTGTGACTTTTCCCCACCATGAGATGTGTCTTGTGTGACTTTTCTCCACCATGAGATGTGTTTTGTGTGACTTTTCTCCTCCATGAGATGTCTTGTGTGACTTTTCTCCTCCATGAGATGTGTCTTGTGTGACTTTTCTCCACCATGAAATGTGTCTTGTGTGACTTTTCTCCTCCATGAGATGTGTCTTGTGTGACTTTTCCCCCCCATGAGATGTCTTGTGTGACTTTTCTCCACCATGAGATGTGTCTTGTGTGACTTTTCTCCACCATGAAATGTGTCTTGTGTGACTTTTCTCCTCCATGAGATGTCTTGTGTGACTTTTCCCCACCATGAGATGTGTCTTGTGTGACTTTTCCCCACCATGAGATGTGTCTTGTGTGACTTTTCCACACCATGAGATGTGTCTTGTGTGACTTTTCCCCACCATGAGATGTGTCTTGTGTGACTTTTCCCCACCATGAGATGTGTCTTGTGTGACTTTTCCCCACCATAAGATGTGTCTTGTGTGACTTTTCCCCACCATGAAATGTGTCTTGTGTGACTTTTCCCCACCATGAGATGTGTCTTGTGTGACTTTTCCCCACCATGAGATGTGTCTTGTGTGACTTTTCCCCACCATGTGATGTGTCTTGTGTGACTTTTCTCCACCATTAGATGTGTCTTGTGTGACTTTTCTCCACCATGAGATGTGTCTTGTGTGACTTTTCCCCACCATGAGATGTGTCTTGTGTGACTTTTCTCCACCATGAGATGTGTCTTGTGTGACTTTTCTCCACCATGAGATGTGTCTTGTGGGACTTTTCTCCTCCATGAGATGTCTTGTGGGACTTTTCCCCACCATGAGATGTGTCTTGTGTGACTTTTCCCCACCATGAGATGTGTCTTGTGTGACTTTTCCCCACCATGAGATGTGTCTTGTGTGACTTTTCCCCACCATGAGATGTGTCTTGTGTGACTTTTCCCCACCATGAGATGTGTCTTGTGTGACTTTTCCCCACCATGTGATGTGTCTTGTGTGACTTTTCTCCACCATTAGATGTGTCTTGTGTGACTTTTCTCCACCATGAGATGTGTCTTGTGTGACTTTTCCCCACCATGAGATGTGTCTTGTGTGACTTTTCTCCACCATGAGATGTGTCTTGTGTGACTTTTCTCCACCATGAGATGTGTCTTGTGGGACTTTTCTCCACCATGAGATGTGTCTTGTGTGACTTTTCCTTATCATGAGATGTGTCTTGTGTGACTTTTCTCCACCATTAGATGTGTCTTGTGTGACTTTTCTCCACCATGAGATGTGTCTTGTGTGACTTTTCCCCACCATGAGATGTGTCTTGTGTGACTTTTCTCCACCATGAGATGTGTCTTGTGTAACTTTTCCCCACCATGAGATGTGTCTTGTGGGACTTTTCTCCACCATGAGATGTGTCTTGTGTGACTTTTCCCTATCATGAGATGTGTCTTGTGTGACTTTTCTCCACCATGAGATGTGTCTTGTGTGACTTTTTTCCACCATGAGTTGTGTCTTGTGTGACTTTTCTCCACCATGAGATGTGTCTTGTGTGACTTTTCTCCACCATGAGATGTCTTGTGTGACTTTTTTCTCCAACATGAGATGTCTTGTGTGACTTTTCCCCACCATGAGATGTGTCTTGTGTGACTTTTCCCCACCATGAGATGTCTTGTGTGACTTTTCCCCATCATGCGATGTGTCTTGTGTGACTTTTCTCGACCATGTGATGTCTTGTGTGACTTTTCTCCACCATGAGATGTCTTGTGTGACTTTTCTCGACCATGTGATGTCTTGTGTGACTTTTCCCTCCAACATGAGATGTGTCTTGTGTGACTTTATCCCACCATGATATGTGTCTTGTGTGACTTTTCTCCACCATGATGTGTCTTGTGTGACTTTTCGCCACCATGAGATGTGTCTTGTGTGACTTTTCCCCCCATGAGATGTCATGTATGACTCTTCTCCACCATTATATGTGTCTTGTGTGACTTTTCTCCACCATGAGATGTGTTTTGTGTGACTTTTCCCCACCATGAGATGTGTCTTGTGTGACTTTTCTCCTCCATGAGATGTGTCTTGTGTGACTTTTCTCCTCCATGAGATGTGTCTTGTGTGACTTTTCCCCACCATGAGATGTCTTGTGTGACTTTTCTCCTCCATGAGATGTGTCTTGTTTGACTTTTCTCCACCATGAGATGTCTTGTGTGACTTTTCCCCACCATGAGATGTCTTGTGTGATTTTCTCCACCATGAGATGTCTTGTGTGATTTTCCCCACCATGAGATGTCTTGTGTGACTTTTCTCCTCCATGAGATGTGTCTTGTGTGACTTTTCCCCATGAGATGTGTCTTGTGTGACTTTTCTCCACCATGAGATGTGTCTTGTGTGACTTTTCTCCTCCATGAGATGTCTTGTGTGACTTCTCCCCACCATGAGATGTGTCTTGTGTGACTTTTCTCCTCCATGAGATGTCTTGTTTGACTTTTCTCCACCATGAGATGTCTTGTGTGACTTTTCTCGACCATGAGATGTGTCTTGTGTGACTTTTCTCCTTCATGAGATGTCTTGTGTGACTTTTCCCCACCATGAGATGTCTTGTGTGACTTTTCTCCACCATGAGATGTCTTGTGTGACTTTTCCCCACCATGAGATGTCTTGTGTGACTTTTCTCCACCATGAGATGTGTTTTGTGTGACTTTTCTCCTCCATGAGATGTCTTGTGTGACTTTTCTCCTCCATGAGATGTGTCTTGTGTGACTTTTCTCCTCCATGAGATGTGTCTTGTGTGACTTTTCTCCTCCATGAGATGTGTTTTGTGTGACTTTTCCCCACCATGAGATGTCTTGTGTGACTTTTCCCCACCATAAGATGTGTCTTGCGTGACTTTTCCCCATCATGAGATGTGTCTTGTGTGACTTTTTCTCTACCATGAAATGTCTTTTGTGACTTTTCCCCACCATGAGATGTGTCTTGTGTGACACTTCCCCACCATGAAATGTGTCTTGTGTAACTTTTCTCCACCATGAGATGTCTTGTGTGACTTTTCTCCACCATGAGATGTGTCTTGTGTAACTTTCCCCCCATGAAATGTGTCTTGTGTGACTTTTCTCCACCATGAGATGTGTCTTGTGTGACTTTTCTCCACCATGAGATGTGTCTTGTGTAACTTTTCCCCCCATGAAATGTCTTGTGTGACTTTTCTGCACCATGAGACGTGTCTTGTGTGACTTTTCCCCACCATGAGATGTCTTGTGTGACTTTTCTCCACCATGAGATGTCTTGTGTGACTTTTCTCCACCATGACATGTCTTGTGTGACTTTTCTCCACCATGAGATGTCTTGTGTGACTTTTCTCCACCATGAGATGTGTCTTGTGTGACTTTTTTCCACCATGAGATGTGTCTTGTGTGACTTTTCCCCATGAGATGTGTCTTGTTTGACTTTTCTCCACCATGAGATGTGTCTTGTGTGACTTTTCTCCACCATGAGATGTGTCTTGTGTGACTTTTCTCCACCATGAGATGTGTCTTGTGTGACTTTTCTCCACCATGAGATGTCTTGTGTGACTTTTCCTCATCATGAGATTTGTCTTGTGTGACTTTTCTCCACCATGATGTGTCTTGTGTGACTTTTCTCCTCCATGAGATGTGTCTTGTGTGACTTTTCTCCTCCATGAGATGTGTCTTGTGTGACTTTTCCCCACCATGAGATGTCTTGTGTGACTTTTCTCCTCCATGAGATGTGTCTTGTTTGACTTTTCTCCACCATGAGATGTCTTGTGTGACTTTTCCCCACCATGAGATGTCTTGTGTGATTTTCTCCACCATGAGATGTCTTGTGTGATTTTCCCCACCATGAGATGTCTTGTGTGACTTTTCTCCTCCATGAGATGTGTCTTGTGTGACTTTTCCCCATGAGATGTGTCTTGTGTGACTTTTCTCCACCATGAGATGTGTCTTGTGTGACTTTTCTCCACCATGACATGTCTTGTGTGACTTTTCTCCACCATGAGATGTCTTGTGTGACTTTTCTCCACCATGAGATGTGTCTTGTGTGACTTTTTTCCACCATGAGATGTGTCTTGTGTGACTTTTCCCCATGAGATGTGTCTTGTTTGACTTTTCTCCACCATGAGATGTGTCTTGTGTGACTTTTCTCCACCATGAGATGTGTCTTGTGTGACTTTTCCCCACCATGAGATGTGTCTTGTGTGACTTTTCCCCACCATGAGATGTGTCTTGTGTGACTTTTCCCCACCATGTGATGTGTCTTGTGTGACTTTTCTCCACCATTAGATGTGTCTTATGTGACTTTTCCCCACCATGAGATGTGTCTTGTGTGACTTTTCCCCACCATGAAATGTGTCTTGTGTGACTTTTCCCCACCATGAGATGTGTCTTGTGTGACTTTTCCCCACCATGAGATGTGTCTTGTGTGACTTTTCCCCACCATGTGATGTGTCTTGTGTGACTTTTCTCCACCATTAGATGTGTCTTGTGTGACTTTTCTCCACCATGAGATGTGTCTTGTGTGACTTTTCCCCACCATGAGATGTGTCTTGTGTGACTTTTCTCCACCATGAGATGTGTCTTGTGTGACTTTTCTCCACCATGAGATGTGTCTTGTGGGACTTTTCTCCACCATGAGATGTGTCTTGTGTGACTTTTCCTTATCATGAGATGTGTCTTGTGTGACTTTTCTCCACCATTAGATGTGTCTTGTGTGACTTTTCTCCACCATGAGATGTGTCTTGTGTGACTTTTCCCCACCATGAGATGTGTCTTGTGTGACTTTTCTCCACCATGAGATGTGTCTTGTGTAACTTTTCCCCACCATGAGATGTGTCTTGTGGGACTTTTCTCCACCATGAGATGTGTCTTGTGTGACTTTTCCCTATCATGAGATGTGTCTTGTGTGACTTTTCTCCACCATGAGATGTGTCTTGTGTGACTTTTTTCCACCATGAGTTGTGTCTTGTGTGACTTTTCTCCACCATGAGATGTGTCTTGTGTGACTTTTCTCCACCATGAGATGTCTTGTGTGACTTTTTTCTCCAACATGAGATGTCTTGTGTGACTTTTCCCCACCATGAGATGTGTCTTGTGTGACTTTTCCCCACCATGAGATGTCTTGTGTGACTTTTCCCCATCATGCGATGTGTCTTGTGTGACTTTTCTCCACCATGACATGTCTTGTGTGACTTTTCTCCACCATGAGATGTCTTGTGTGACTTTTCTCCACCATGAGATGTGTCTTGTGTGACTTTTTTCCACCATGAGATGTGTCTTGTGTGACTTTTCCCCATGAGATGTGTCTTGTTTGACTTTTCTCCACCATGAGATGTGTCTTGTGTGACTTTTCTCCACCATGAGATGTGTCTTGTGTGACTTTTCCCCACCATGAGATGTGTCTTGTGTGACTTTTCCCCACCATGAGATGTGTCTTGTGTGACTTTTCCCCACCATGTGATGTGTCTTGTGTGACTTTTCTCCACCATTAGATGTGTCTTATGTGACTTTTCCCCACCATGAGATGTGTCTTGTGTGACTTTTCCCCACCATGAAATGTGTCTTGTGTGACTTTTCCCCACCATGAGATGTGTCTTGTGTGACTTTTCCCCACCATGAGATGTGTCTTGTGTGACTTTTCCCCACCATGTGATGTGTCTTGTGTGACTTTTCTCCACCATTAGATGTGTCTTGTGTGACTTTTCTCCACCATGAGATGTGTCTTGTGTGACTTTTCCCCACCATGAGATGTGTCTTGTGTGACTTTTCTCCACCATGAGATGTGTCTTGTGTGACTTTTCTCCACCATGAGATGTGTCTTGTGGGACTTTTCTCCACCATGAGATGTGTCTTGTGTGACTTTTCCTTATCATGAGATGTGTCTTGTGTGACTTTTCTCCACCATTAGATGTGTCTTGTGTGACTTTTCTCCACCATGAGATGTGTCTTGTGTGACTTTTCCCCACCATGAGATGTGTCTTGTGTGACTTTTCTCCACCATGAGATGTGTCTTGTGTAACTTTTCCCCACCATGAGATGTGTCTTGTGGGACTTTTCTCCACCATGAGATGTGTCTTGTGTGACTTTTCCCTATCATGAGATGTGTCTTGTGTGACTTTTCTCCACCATGAGATGTGTCTTGTGTGACTTTTTTCCACCATGAGTTGTGTCTTGTGTGACTTTTCTCCACCATGAGATGTGTCTTGTGTGACTTTTCTCCACCATGAGATGTCTTGTGTGACTTTTTTCTCCAACATGAGATGTCTTGTGTGACTTTTCCCCACCATGAGATGTGTCTTGTGTGACTTTTCCCCACCATGAGATGTCTTGTGTGACTTTTCTCGACCATGTGATGTCTTGTGTGACTTTTCCCTCCAACATGAGATGTGTCTTGTGTGACTTTATCCCACCATGATATGTGTCTTGTGTGACTTTTCTCCACCATGATGTGTCTTGTGTGACTTTTCGCCACCATGAGATGTGTCTTGTGTGACTTTTCCCCCCATGAGATGTCATGTATGACTCTTCTCCACCATGATATGTGTCTTGTGTGACTTTTCTCCACCATGAGATGTCTTGTGTGACTTTTCTCCTCCATGAGATGTGTCTTGTGTGACTTTTCTCCTCCATGAGATGTGTCTTGTGTGACTTTTCCCCACCATGAGATGTCTTGTGTGACTTTTCTCCTCCATGAGATGTGTCTTGTTTGACTTTTCTCCACCATGAGATGTCTTGTGTGACTTTTCCCCACCATGAGATGTCTTGTGTGATTTTCTCCACCATGAGATGTCTTGTGTGATTTTCCCCACCATGAGATGTCTTGTGTGACTTTTCTCCTCCATGAGATGTGTCTTGTGTGACTTTTCCCCATGAGATGTGTCTTGTGTGACTTTTCTCCACCATGAGATGTGTCTTGTGTGACTTTTCTCCTCCATGAGATGTCTTGTGTGACTTCTCCCCACCATGAGATGTGTCTTGTGTGACTTTTCTCCTCCATGAGATGTCTTGTTTGACTTTTCTCCACCATGAGATGTCTTGTGTGACTTTTCTCGACCATGAGATGTGTCTTGTGTGACTTTTCTCCTTCATGAGATGTCTTGTGTGACTTTTCCCCACCATGAGATGTCTTGTGTGACTTTTCTCCACCATGAGATGTGTTTTGTGTGACTTTTCTCCTCCATGAGATGTCTTGTGTGACTTTTCTCCTCCATGAGATGTGTCTTGTGTGACTTTTCTCCTCCATGAGATGTGTCTTGTGTGACTTTTCTCCACCATGAGATGTCTTGTGTGACTTTTCCCCACCATGAGATGTCTTGTGTGACTTTTCTCCACCATGAGATGTGTTTTGTGTGACTTTTCTCCTCCATGAGATGTCTTGTGTGACTTTTCTCCTCCATGAGATGTGTCTTGTGTGACTTTTCTCCTCCATGAGATGTGTCTTGTGTGACTTTTCTCCTCCATGAGATGTGTTTTGTGTGACTTTTCCCCACCATGAGATGTCTTGTGTGACTTTTCCCCACCATAAGATGTGTCTTGCGTGACTTTTCCCCATCATGAGATGTGTCTTGTGTGACTTTTTCTCCACCATGAAATGTCTTTTGTGACTTTTCTCCACCATGAGATGTGTCTTGTGTGACTTTTCTCCACCATGAGATGTGTCTTGTGTAACTTTCCCCCCATGAAATGTGTCTTGTGTGACTTTTCTCCACCATGAGATGTGTCTTGTGTGACTTTTCTCCACCATGAGATGTGTCTTGTGTAACTTTTCCCCCCATGAAATGTCTTGTGTGACTTTTCTGCACCATGAGACGTGTCTTGTGTGACTTTTCCCCACCATGAGATGTCTTGTGTGACTTTTCTCCACCATGAGATGTCTTGTGTGACTTTTCTCCACCATGAGATGTCTTGTGTGACTTTTCTCCACCATGACATGTCTTGTGTGACTTTTCTCCACCATGAGATGTCTTGTGTGACTTTTCTCCACCATGAGATGTGTCTTGTGTGACTTTTTTCCACCATGAGATGTGTCTTGTGTGACTTTTCCCCATGAGATGTGTCTTGTTTGACTTTTCTCCACCATGAGATGTGTCTTGTGTGACTTTTCTCCACCATGAGATGTGTCTTGTGTGACTTTTCTCCACCATGAGATGTGTCTTGTGTGACTTTTCTCCACCATGAGATGTCTTGTGTGACTTTTCCTCATCATGAGATTTGTCTTGTGTGACTTTTCTCCACCATGAGAGGTGTCTTGTGTGACTTCTCCCCACCATGATATGTCTTGTGTGACTTTTCTCCACCATGAGATGTGTCTTGTGTAACTTTTCCCCCCATGAAATGTGTCTTGTGTGACTTTTCTCCACCATGAGATGTGTCTTGTGTGACTTTTCTCCACCATGAGATGTCTTGTGTGACTTTTCTCCACCGTGAGATGTGTCTTGTGTGACTTTTCCCCATGAGATGTCTTGTGTGACTTTTTTCCACCATGAGATGTGTCTTGTGTGACTTTTTTCCATCATGAGATGTGTCTTGTGTGACTTTTCTCCACCATAAGATGTGTCTTGTGTGACTTTTCTCCACCATGAGATGTCTTGTGTGACTTTTCTCCTCCATGAGATGTGTGTTGTATGACTTTTCTCCACCATAAGATGTGTCTTGTGCGACTTTTCTCCACCATGAGATGTGTCTTGTGTGACTTTTCTCCACCATGAGATGTGTCTTGTGTGACTTTTCTCCACCATGTGATGTGTCTTGTGTGACTTTTCTCCACCATGAGATGTGTCTTGTGTGATTTTCTCCCCCCCCATGAGATGTGTTTTGTGTGACTTTTCTCCACCATGAGATGTGTCTTGTGTGACTTTTCCCCACCATGAGATGTGTCTTGTGTGACTTTTCCCCACCATGAGATGTGTCTTGTGTGACTTTTCCCCACCATGAGATGTGTCTTGTGTGACTTTTCCCCACCATGAGATGTGTCTTGTGTGACTTTTCCCCACCATGAGATGTGTCATATGTGACTTTTCCCCACCATGAGATGTGTCTTGTGTGACTTTTCCCCACCATGAGATGTGTCTTGTGTGACTTTTCCCCACCATGAGATGTCTTGTGTGACTTTTCCCCACCATGAGATGTGTCTTGTGTGACTTTTCCCCACCATGAGATGTGTCTTGTGTGACTTTTCTCCATCATGAGATGTGTCTTGTGTAACTTTTCCCCCCATGAAATGTGTCTTGTGTGACTTTTCTCCACCATGAGATGTGTCTTGTGTGACTTTTCCCCACCATGAGATGTGTCTTGTGTGACTTTTCCCAACCATGAGATGTGTCTTGTGTGACTTTTCTCCACCATGAGATGTGTCTTGTGTGACTTTTCTCCACCATGAGATGTCTTGTGTGACTTTTCTCCACCGTGAGATGTGTCTTGTGTGACTTTTCCCCATGAGATGTCTTGTGTGACTTTTCTCCTCCATGAGATGTGTCTTGTGTGACTTTTCCCCATGAGATGTGTCTTGTGTGACTTTTTTCCATCATGAGATGTGTCTTGTTTGACTTTTCTCCACCATAAGATGTGTCTTGTGTGACTTTTCTCCACCATGAGATGTCTTGTATGACTTTTCTCCACCATAAGATGTGTATTGTGTGACTTTTCTCCACCATGAGATGTGTCTTGTGTGACTTTTCTCCACCATGTGATGTGTCTTGTGTGACTTTTCTCCACCATGAGATGTGTCTTGTGTGATTTTCTCCCCCCCATGAGATGTGTTTTGTGTGACTTTTCTCCACCATGAGATGTGTCTTGTGTGATTTTTCCCCCCTATGAGATGTTTCTTGTGTGACTTTTCCCCACCATGAGATGTGTCTTGTGTGACTTTTCCCCACTATGAGATGTGTCTTGTGTGACTTTCCTCCTCCATGAGATGTGTCTTGTGTGACTTTTCCCCACCATGAGATGTGTCTTGTGTGACTTTTCCCCACCATGAGATGTGTCTTGTGTGACTTTTCTCCATCATGAGATGTGTCTTGTGTGACTTTTCTCCACCATGAGATGTCTTGTGTGACTTTTCTCCTCCATGAGATGTGTCTTGTGTGACTTTTCTCCACCATGAGATGTGTCTTGTGTGACTTTTCCCCCCCATGAGATGTGTCTTGTGTGACTTTTCTCCACCATGAGATGTCTTGTGTGATTTTTCCCCCCCCATGAGATGTGTCTTGTGTGACTTTTTTCCACCATGAGATGTGTCTTGTGTGATTTCCCCCCCCCCATGAGATGTGTCTTGTGTGACTTTTCCCCACCATGAGATGTCTTGTGTGACTTTTCCCCACCATGAGATGTGTCTTGTGTGACTTTTCCCCACCATGAGATGTCTTGTGTGACTTTTCTCCTCCATGAGATGTGTCTTGTGTGACTTTTCCCCACCATGAGATGTCTTGTGTGACTTTTCTCCTCCATGAGATGTGTCTTGTGTGACTTTTCTCCATCATGAGATGTGTCTTGTGTGACTTTTCTCCACCATGAGATGTCTTGTGTGACTTTTCTCCTCCATGAGATGTGTCTTGTGTGACTTTTCTCCACCATGAGATGTGTCTTGTGTGACTTTTCCCCACCATGAGATGTGTCTTGTGTGACTTTTCCCCACCATGAGATGTGTCTTGTGTGACTTTTCCCCACCATGAGATGTGTCTTGTGTGACTTTTCCCCACCATGAGATGTGTCTTGTGTGACTTTTCCCCACCATGAGATGTCTTGTGTGACTTTTCCCCACCATGAGATGTGTCTTGTGTGACTTTTCTCCATCATGAGATGTGTCTTGTGTAACTTTTCCCCCCATGAAATGTGTCTTGTGTGACTTTTCTCCACCATGAGATGTGTCTTGTGTGACTTTTCCCCACCATGAGATGTGTCTTGTGTGACTTTTCCCAACCATGAGATGTGTCTTGTGTGACTTTTCTCCACCATGAGATGTGTCTTGTGTGACTTTTCTCCACCATGAGATGTCTTGTGTGACTTTTCTCCACCGTGAGATGTCTTGTGTGACTTTTCCCCATGAGATGTCTTGTGTGACTTTTCTCCTCCATGAGATTTGTCTTGTGTGACTTTTCCCCATGAGATGTGTCTTGTGTGACTTTTTTCCATCATGAGATGTGTCTTGTTTGACTTTTCTCCACCATAAGATGTGTCTTGTGTGACTTTTCTCCACCATGAGATGTCTTGTATGACTTTTCTCCACCATAAGATGTGTATTGTGTGACTTTTCTCCACCATGAGATGTGTCTTGTGTGACTTTTCTCCACCATGTGATGTGTCTTGTGTGACTTTTCTCCACCATGAGATGTGTCTTGTGTGATTTTCTCCCCCCCATGAGATGTGTTTTGTGTGACTTTTCTCCACCATGAGATGTGTCTTGTGTGATTTTTCCCCCCTATGAGATGTTTCTTGTGTGACTTTTCCCCACCATGAGATGTGTCTTGTGTGACTTTTCCCCACTATGAGATGTGTCTTGTGTGACTTTCCTCCTCCATGAGATGTGTCTTGTGTGACTTTTCCCCACCATGAGATGTGTCTTGTGTGACTTTTCCCCACCATGAGATGTGTCTTGTGTGACTTTTCTCCATCATGAGATGTGTCTTGTGTGACTTTTCTCCACCATGAGATGTCTTGTGTGACTTTTCTCCTCCATGAGATGTGTCTTGTGTGACTTTTCTCCACCATGAGATGTGTCTTGTGTGACTTTTCCCCCCCATGAGATGTGTCTTGTGTGACTTTTCTCCACCATGAGATGTCTTGTGTGATTTTTCCCCCCCCATGAGATGTGTCTTGTGTGACTTTTTTCCACCATGAGATGTGTCTTGTGTGATTTTTCCCCCCCCATGAGATGTGTCTTGTGTGACTTTTCCCCACCATGAAATGTGTCTTGTGTGACTTTTCCCCACCATGAGATGTCTTGTGTGACTTTTCTCCATCATGAGATGTGTCTTGTGTGACTTTTCTCCACCATGAGATGTCTTGTGTGACTTTTCTCCTCCATGAGATGTGTCTTGTGTGACTTTTCTCCACCATGAGATGTGTCTTGTGTGACTTTTCCCCACCATGTGATGTGTCTTGTGTGACTTTTCTCCACCATGAGATGTGTCTTGTGTGACTTTTCCCCACCATGAGATGTGTCTTGTGTGACTTTTCCCAACCATGAGATGTGTCTTGTGTGACTTTTCCCCACCCTGAGATGTGTCTTGTGTGACTTTTCTCCATCATGAGATGTGTCTTGTGTGACTTTTCCCCACCATGAGATGTCTTGTGACTTTTCCCCACCATGAGATGTCTTTTGACTTTTCCCCACCATGAGATGTCTTGTGTGACTTTTCTCCACCATGAGATGTGTCTTGTGTGACTTTTCTCCTCCATGAGATGTGTCTTGTGTGACTTTCGTCCACCATGAGATGTCTTGTGTGACTTTTCCCCACCATGAGATGTGTCTTGTGTGACTTTTCTCCACCATGAGATGTCTTGTGTGACTTTTCTCCTCCATGAGATGTGTCTTGTGTGACTTTTCCCCACCATGAGATGTGTCTTGTGTGACTTTTCTCCACCATAAGATGTGTCTTGTGTGACTTTTCTCCACCATGAGATGTGTCTTGTGTGACTTTTCTCCACCATGAGATGTGTCTTGTGTGACTTTTCTCCACCATGTGATGTGTCTTGTGTGACTTTTCTCCACCATGAGATGTCTTGTGTGATTTTTTCCCCCCCATGAGATGTGTTTTGTGTGACTTTTCTCCACCATGAGATGTCTTGTGTGATTCTTCCCCCCATGAGATGTGTCTTGTGTGACTTTTCTCCACCATGAGATGTCTTGTGTGACTTTTTTACACCATGAGATGTGTCTTGTGTGACTTTTCTCCACCACGAGATGTGTCTTGTGTGACTTTTCTCCACCATGAATGTGTCTTGTGTGACGTTTCTCCTCCATGAGATGTGTCTTGTGTGACTTTTCCCCACCATGAGATGTGTCTTGTGTGACTTTTCTCCTCCATGAGATGTGTCTTGTGTGACTTTTGCCCACCATGAGATGTCTTGTGTGACTTTTCCCCACCATGAGATGTGTCTTGTGTGACTTTTGCCCACCATGAGATGTCTTGTGTGACTTTTCTCCACCATGTGATGTGTCTTGTGTGACTTTTCCCCACCATGTGATGTGTCTTGTTACTTTTCCCCACCATGAGATTTGTCTTGTTACTTTTCTCCAACATGAGATGTGTCTTGTGTGACTTCTCCCCACCATGATATGTCTTGTGTGACTTTTCTCCACCATGATATGTGTCTTGTGACTTTTCTCCACCATGAGATGTGTCTTGTTACTTTTCTCCACCATGAGATGTGTCTTGTTACTTTTCTCCACCATGTGATGTGTCTTGTGTGACGTTTCTCCACCATGTGATGTGTCTTGTGTGACTTTTCCCCACCATGAGATGTGTCTTGTTACTTTTCCCCACCATGAGATGTGTCTTGTGTGACTTTTCCCCATCATGAGATGTGTCTTGTTACTTTTCTCCACCATGAGATGTCTTGTGTGACTTTTCTCCACCATGAGATGTGTCTTGTGTGACTTTTCTCCACCATAAGATGTGTTTTGTGTGACTTTTCTCCACCATGAGATGTGTCTTGTTTGACTCCTTGGCAATTGGACCTTTTTGTAGCATCAGTTTGGACTGAACCGGCCTGTGACCCCTGAGGCCCGGACCCCATAGACCTTTGATGTGACCCCTAAGGCCCGGACCCCATAGACCTGTGATGTGACCCCTGAGGCCTGGACCCCATAGACCTGTGATCTGACCCCTGAGGTCCGGACCTCATAGACCTTTGATGTGACCTCTGAGGTCCGGACCCCATAGACCTGCGATGTGACCTCTGAGGCCTGGACCCCATAGACCTTTGATGTGACCCCTGAGGTCCGGACCTCATCGACCTTTGATGTGACCTCTTAGGTCCGGACCCCATAGACCTGTGATGTTACCCCTGAGGCCCGGAGCCCATAGACCTGTGATGGGACCTCTGAGGCCCGGACCCCACAGTTTCCCGATGTGTCCTTTGGGATCAGATCCTCTAAGGTGTGCGGCCTCCATGGACTTTTTTCTCCAGTAGATCCCACAGGTGATCGATCGGATGAGATCTGGGGGATCTGGAGGCCGAGTCACCACCTTCATCTCTTGATCATGTTCATCATTCCTGAACAATGTCTACAGTTTGGCCAGGGGGGCATTATCCTACTGATAGAGCCCGCTGCAATTGGGGGGGACTTGGCCTGTACAATGGTCCACACAATGCCAGGAGACAAGGTCTCCAGCAGAACATTGCCCATCACTGATGTCCTGTGTGATCTGACCGCTCTTCGGGGCCCCGTACACAGCTGTGATGTCCTGTGTGATCTGACCGGTCTGCGGGGCCCCATACACAGCTGTGATGTCCTGTGTGATCTGACCGGTCTGCGGGGCCCCATACACAGCTGTGATGTCCTGTGTGATCTGACCGGTCTGCGGGGCCCCATACACAGCTGTGATGTCCTGTGTCATCTGACCGGTCTACAGGGCCCCATACACAGCTGTGATGTCCTGTGTGATCTGACCGGTCTGCGGGGCCCCATACACACACACTTCAATGACCTGGTCACTGGTTGTCCCTCCATGACCCTGTCCCTGGTTGTTTGTCCTTGGGCCCCAACGATCCTGTCCTTCTTTGGAAACTTTTAGTCGGTACTAACCACCATATATCGGGAACACCCCAGAAGGCCGTCCATTCTGGAGATTCTCTGACCCAGGTGTCTACACTTAAACAGAAGCTCCCACCATGTCCCTGCCTATTGCCCATCTATCCCTAACTCCATCCCTGCCTTTAAAAATGTTTTTACCCCCTTAGAAATATATTTTTGTCTGCCTGGTAGTGTGCTCACTTACCAGGAAGACTTCCCCAGTAGGCGCAATTTCACTGATGCCTGCTGGGGCCGACTTCTGCCCTTAGCTCATCTATGCTGCGCTCCCGTCGGGAGCACGCATAGATGAGCGGCCAATAGCACAGCAGGCTGCTTCGGGGTCTCCTCCTCCCTGTTTAGCAGTGTAGTGTTAAGCTGGGTTCACACCACGTTTTTGCCTGCGGTCGGGAAACCGCATACGGACGAAAACGAAGCCGACCGGAGGCTGCGGTTAACTCCGGTCGGCTCATAGACTTGCATTAAATACGGTTCCCGAATACGGCTGAGTGCGGGCGCCGCAATTAAGCCCTGCCCCCCTCCTCCAAACCGTATACGGGAAGACTGAATTAGGACTGATTGCCCGGCCGGGATCGGTCCGAGTTCAGCCGTGATGTCACGGCAGGCTGCAACCACCACTAGGAGGGAGACCCCTAGTGGCTGTTTTTCAAATATAAAGTACAATATTTTATAGTTTTAGTTCATAGTTTATTAGAGATGTGTTTTAGTACATAAGTACTACAACATATAAAAAAAGGTTCATGACAGTGCCCATTTAACTCTTCGGCACTTGTGACAGTCTGGCCTTCAAGCATTGACCGGTCACTTCCCTTAATATACAACCCCCCCCCCCCCCCCCAGATAGTCCGTCACATCACCTGTCAGTGGTTTTATTGTTCTGGACGGTCCCTGTGGGTCTCCTGTATCGTTGGTTGCAGAGCCGTCACATTCCGGTCTTATCAGCAGCCAACGCCTTCTGTGAGCGGGCGGAGGACCTGGGAGGTGAATGAGGTCACATGGTACAAAGTGCACCGCGGCCTCCTCACTCTACCTGTGTGCACCATCACCGGGACTGGAGGAGGTCACATGATGATGGTCCCATCTAGAGCCCCCCACCTAGGAGTGGATGATGAGGAGTAGTAGTATAGGTAATAATGAAAACATCCGCAGGAATAGACAGAGCGCAGTCACATTAGACTCCTCCTCCTCTGTCTGTACCAAGAGTTCTCTCTGTATTCTGCCCAGTGATTGGAACCGGTACTGGAATATCAGAAGACTGAACATAGTGCCCCCATCTGATCCCCAGCAGTATTAGTCCTGTGCCCCCATCTGATCCCCCAGCAATACTAGTCCTGTGCCCCCATCTGATCCCCAGCAGTATTAGTCCTGTGCCCCCATCTGATCCCCCAGCAATACTAGTCCTGTGCCCCCATCTGATCCCCAGCAGTATTAGTCCTGTGCCCCCATCTGATCCCCCAGCAATACTAGTCCTGTGCCCCCATCTGATCCCCAGCAGTATTAGTCCTGTGCCCCCATCTGATCCCCCAGCAATACTAGTCCTGTGCCCCCATCTGATCCCCAGCAGTATCAGTCCTGTGCCCCTACCTGATACCCAACAGTATCAGTCCTGTGCCCCCATCTGATCCCCAGCAGTATCATTCCTGTGCCCCATCTGATCCCCAGTAGTATCATTCCTGTGCCCCCACCCCATCCCCAGCAGTATCAGTCCTGTGCCCCCACCCCATCCCCAGCAGTATCAGTCCTGTGCCCCCACCCCATCCCCAGCAGTATCATTCCTGTGCCCCATCTGATCCCCAGTAGTATCATTCCTGTGCCCCATCTGTTCCCCAGTAGTATCATTCCTGTGCCCCCATCCCCAGCAGTATCATTCCTGTGCCCCCACCCCATCCCCAGCAGTATCATTCCTGTGCCCCCACCCCATCCCCAGCAGTATCATTCCTGTGCCCCCATCTGATCCCCAGCAGTATTAGTCCTGTGCCCCCATCTGATCCCCAGTAGTATCAGTCCTGTGCCCCACCCCATCCCCAGCAGTAGCATTCCTGTGCCCCCATCTGATCCCCAGCAGTATCATTCCTGTGCCCCCATCTGATCCCCAGTAGTATCAGTCCTGTGCCCCCACCCCATCCCCAGCAGTATCAGTCCTGTGCCCCCACCCCATGCCCAGCAGTATCATTCCTGTGCCCCATCTGATCCCCAGCAGTATCAGTCCTGTGCCTCCACCCCATCCCCAGTAGTATCATTTCTGTGCCCCCACCTGATCCCCAGCAGTATCATTCCTGTGCCCCCATCTGATCCCCAACAGTATCAGTCCTGTGCCCCCACCCCATCCCCAGCAGTATCATTCCTGTGCCCCCACCCCATCCCCAGCAGTATCAGTCCTGTGCCCCCATCCCCAGCAGTATCAGTCCTGTGCCCCCACCCCATCCCCAGCAGTATCATTCCTGTGCCTCCACCCCATCCCAGCAATATCATTCCTGTGCCCCCACCACATCCCCAGCAGTATCATTGCTGTGCCCCCACCTGATCCCCAGCAGTATCAGTCCTGTGCCCCCACCCCATCCCCAACAGTATCATTCCTGTGCCCCATCTGATCCCCAGTAGTATCATTCCTGTGCCCCCATCTGATCCCCAGCAGTATCAGTCCTGTGCCCCCACCCCATCAGTATCAGTCCTGTGCCCCCATCTGATCCCCAGCAGTATCAGTCCTGTGCCTCCATCTGATCCCCAGCAGTATCTGTCCTGTGCCCCTCTGATCCCCAGCAGTATCAGTCCTGTGCCTCCATCTGATCCCCAGCAGTATCAGTCCTGTGCCTCCATCTGATCCCCAGCAGTATCATTCCTGTGCCTCCATCTGATCCCCAGCAGTATCTGTCCTGTGCTCCTATCTGATCCCCAGCCGTATCAGTCCTGTGCCCCCACCCTATCCCCAGCAGTATCATTCCTGTGCCCCCATCTTATCCCCAGCAGTATCATTCCTGTGCCCCACCCCATCCCCAGCAGTATCATTCCTATGCCCCAATCTGATCCCCAGCAGTATCATTCTTGTGCCCCCATCTTATCCCCAGCAGTATCATTCCTGTGCCTCCACCCCATCCCCAGCAGTATCATTCCTGTGCCCCCACCTGATCCCCATCAGTATCATTCCTGTGCCCCCATCTGATCCCCAGCAGTATCATTCCTGTGCTCCCACCTGATCCCCAGCAGTATCAGTCCTGTGCCCCCACCTGATCCCCAGCAGTATCAGTCCTGTGCCCCCACCCCATCCCCAGCAGTATCATTCCTGTGCCCCCACCCAATCCCCAGCAGTATCATTCCTGTGCCCCCACCCGATCCCCAGTAGTATCAGTCCTGTGCCCCCACCCGATCCCCAGTAGTATCAGTCCTGTGCCCCCACCCAATCCCCATCAGTTTCATTCCTGTGTCTCCAACCCATCCCCAGCAGTATCATTCCTGTGCCCCCACCCCATCCCCAGCAGTGTCATTGCTGTGCCCCCACCTGATCCCCAGCAGTATCATTCCTGTGCTCCCACCTGATCCCCAGCAGTATCAGTCCTGTGCCCCCACCTGATCCCCAGCAGTATCAGTCCTGTGCCCCCACCCCATCCCCAGCAGTATCATTCCTGTGCCCCCACCCAATCCCCAGCAGTATCATTCCTGTGCCCCCACCCGATCCCCAGTAGTATCAGTCCTGTGCCCCCACCTGATCCCCAGTAGTATCAGTCCTGTGCCCCCACCCAATCCCCATCAGTTTCATTCCTGTGTCTCCAACCCATCCCCACCAGTACCAGTCCTGTGCCCCCATCCCCAGCAGTATCATTCCTGTGCCCCCATCCCCAGCAGTATCATTCCTGTGCCTCCACCCCATCCCCAGCAGTATAATTCCTGTGCCTCCACCCCATCCCCAACAGTATCATTCCTGTGCCCCCATCTAATCCCCAGCAGTATCATTCCTGTGCCCCCCCATCTGATCCCCAGCAGTATCATTCCTGTGCCCCCACCCCATCCCCAGCAGTATCAGTCCTGTGCCCCCACCCCATCCCCAGCAGTATCATTCCTGTGCCCCCATCTGATCCCCAGCAGTATCATTCCTGTGCCCCCACCCCATTCCCAGCAGTATCATTCCTGTGCCTCCACCCCATCCCCAGCAGTATCATTCCTGTGCCTCCACCCCATCCCCAGCAGTATCAGTCCTGTGCCCCCACCCCATCCCCAGCAGTATCATTCCTGTGCCCCCACCCCATCCCCAGCATTAACAGTCCTGTGCCCCCACCCAATACCCAGCAGTATCATTCCTGTGCCCAAACCCCATCCCCAGCAGTATCAGTCCTGTGCCCCCACCCCATCCCCAGCAGTATCATTCCTCTGCCCCACCCCATCCCCAGCAGTATCATTCCTGTGCCCCACCCCATCCCCAGCAGTATCATTCCTGTGCCCCACCCCATTCCCAGCAGTATCATTCCTGTGCCCCCATCTGATCCCCAGCAGTATCATTCCTGTGCCCCATCTGTTCCCCAGCAGTATCATTCCTGTGCCCCCATCTGATCCCCAGCAGTATCATTCCTGTGCCCCCGCCCCATTCCCAGCAGTATCATTCCTGTGCCTCCACCCCATCCCCAGCAGTATCATTCCTGTGCCCCCACCCCATCCCCAGCAGTATCATTCCTCTGCCCCCACCCCATCCCCAGCAGTATCATTCCTGTGCCTCCACCCCATCCCCAGCAGTATCATTCCTGTGCCCCCACCCCATCCCCAGCAGTATCATTCCTCTGCCCCCACCCCATCCCCAGCAGTATCATTCCTCTGCCCCACCCCATCCCCAGCAGTATCATTCCTGTGCCCCCACCCCATCCCCAGCAGTATCAGTCCTGTGCCCCCATCTGATCCCCAGCAGTATCATTCCTCTGCCCCACCCCATCCCCAGCAGTATCATTCCTGTGCCCCCACCCCATCCCCAGCAGTATCATTCCTGTGCCCCACCCCATCCCCAGCAGTATCATTCCTGTGCCCCCATCTGATCCCCAGCAGTATCATTCCTGTGCCCCCACCCCATTCCCAGCAGTATCATTCCTGTGCCTCCACCCAATCCCCAGCAGTATCATTCCTGTGCCTCCACCCCATCCCCAGCAGTATCATTCCTGTGCCTCCACCCCATCCCCAGCAGTATCAGTCCTGTGCCCCCACCCCATCCCCAGCAGTATCAGTCCTGTGCCCCCACCCCATCCCCAGCAGTATCATTCCTGTGCCCCCATCTGATCCCCAGCAGTATCATTCCTGTGCCCCCATCTGATCCCCAGCAGTATCATTCCTGTGCCCCCATCCCATCCCCAGCAGTACCATTCCTGTGCCCCCATCCCCAGCAGTACCATTCCTGTGCCCCCATCCCCAGCAGTATCAGTCCTGTGCCCCCATCTGATCCCCAGCAGTATCATTCCTGTGCCTCCACCCTATCCCCAGCAGTATCAGACCTGTGCCCCCACCCCATCCCCAGCAGTATCATTCCTGTGCCCCCATATGATCCCCAGCAGTATCATTCCTGTGCCCCCATCTGATCCCCAGCAGTATCATTCCTGTGCCCCCACCCCATTCCCAGCAGTATCATTCCTGTGCCTCCACCCCATCCCCAGCAGTATAATTCCTGTGCCTCCACCCCATCCCCAGCAGTATCAGTCCTGTGCCCCCACCCCATCCCCAGCAGTATCAGTCCTGTGCCCCCACCCCATCCCCAGCAGTATCAGTCCTGTGCCCCCATCTGATCCCCAGCAGTATCATTCCTGTGCCCCCACCCCATCCCCAGCAGTATCATTCCTGTGCCCCCACCCCATCCCCAGCAGTACCATTCCTGTGCCCCCATCCCCAGCAGTATCAGTCCTGTGCCCCCATCTGATCCCCAGCAGTATCATTCCTGTGCCTTCACCCTATCCCCAGCAGTATCAGTCCTGTGCCCCCACCCCATCCCCAGCAGTATCATTCCTGTGCCCCCATCTGATCCCCAGCAGTATTATTCCTGTGCCCCCCACCCCATCCCCAGCAGTATCAGTCCTGTGCCCCTACCCCAGCAGTATCATTCCTGTGCCCCCATCTGATCCCCAGCAGTATAATTCCTGTGCCCCCACCCCATCCCCAGCAGTTTTATTCCTGTGCCTCCACCCCATCCCAGAAGTATCATTCCTGTGCCCCCACCCCATCCCCAGCAGTATCATTCCTGAGCCCCCACCCCATCCCCAGCAGTATCAGTCCTGTGCCCCCACCTGATCCCCAGTAGTATCATTTCCTTGCCCCCTCCTGGTCCCCAGCAGTATCATTCCTGTGCCCCCATCTGTTCCCCAGTAGTATAATTCCTGTGCCCCTATCCCCAACAGTATCATTCCTGTGCCCCCACCCCATCCCCAGCAGTATCAGTCCTGTGCCCCCACCCCATCCCCAGCAGTATCATTCCTGTGCCCCCATCTGATCCCCAGCAGTATCATTCCTGTGCCCCCACCCCATTCCCAGCAGTATCATTCCTGTGCCTCCACCCCATCCCCAGCAGTATCATTCCTGTGCCTCCACCCCATCCCCAGCAGTATCAGTCCTGTGCCCCCACCCCATCCCCAGCAGTATCATTCCTGTGCCCCCACCCCATCCCCAGCATTATCAGTCCTGTGCCCCCACCCAATACCCAGCAGTATCATTTCTGTGCCCAAACCCCATCCCCAGCAGTATCAGTCCTGTGCCCCCACCCCATCCCCAGCAGTATCATTCCTCTGCCCCACCCCATCCCCAGCAGTATCATTCCTCTGCCCCACCCCATCCCCAGCAGTATCATTCCTGTGCCCCACCCCATTCCCAGCAGTATCATTCCTGTGCCCCCATCTGATCCCCAGCAGTATCATTCCTGTGCCCCATCTGTTCCCCAGCAGTATCATTCCTGTGCCCCCATCTGATCCCCAGCAGTATAATTCCTGTGCCCCCGCCCCCACCAGTATCATTCCTGTGCCCCCACCCCATCCCCAGCAGTATCAGTCCTGTGCCCCCACCCCATCCCCAGCAGTATCATTCCTGTGCCCCCATCTGATCCCCAGCAGTATCATTCCTGTGCCCCCACCCCATTCCCAGCAGTATCATTCCTGTGCCTCCACCCCATCCCCAGCAGTATCATTCCTGTGCCTCCACCCCATCCCCAGCAGTATCAGTCCTGTGCCCCCACCCCATCCCCAGCAGTATCATTCCTGTGCCCCCACCCCATCCCCAGCATTATCAGTCCTGTGCCCCCACCCAATACCCAGCAGTATCATTTCTGTGCCCAAACCCCATCCCCAGCAGTATCAGTCCTGTGCCCCCACCCCATCCCCAGCAGTATCATTCCTCTGCCCCACCCCATCCCCAGCAGTATCATTCCTCTGCCCCACCCCATCCCCAGCAGTATCATTCCTGTGCCCCACCCCATTCCCAGCAGTATCATTCCTGTGCCCCCATCTGATCCCCAGCAGTATCATTCCTGTGCCCCATCTGTTCCCCAGCAGTATCATTCCTGTGCCCCCATCTGATCCCCAGCAGTATCATTCCTGTGCCCCCGCCCCATTCCCAGCAGTATCATTCCTGTGCCTCCACCCCATCCCCAGCAGTATCATTCCTGTGCCCCCACCCCATCCCCAGCAGTATCATTCCTCTGCCCCCACCCCATCCCCAGCAGTATCATTCCTGTGCCTCCACCCCATCCCCAGCAGTATCATTCCTGTGCCCCCACCCCATCCCCAGCAGTATCATTCCTCTGCCCCCACCCCATCCCCAGCAGTATCATTCCTCTGCCCCACCCCATCCCCAGCAGTATCATTCCTGTGCCCCCACCCCATCCCCAGCAGTATCAGTCCTGTGCCCCCATCTGATCCCCAGCAGTATCATTCCTCTGCCCCACCCCATCCCCAGCAGTATCATTCCTGTGCCCCCACCCCATCCCCAGCAGTATCATTCCTGTGCCCCACCCCATCCCCAGCAGTATCATTCCTGTGCCCCCATCTGATCCCCAGCAGTATCATTCCTGTGCCCCCACCCCATTCCCAGCAGTATCATTCCTGTGCCTCCACCCCATCCCCAGCAGTATCATTCCTGTGCCTCCACCCCATCCCCAGCAGTATCATTCCTGTGCCTCCACCCCATCCCCAGCAGTATCAGTCCTGTGCCCCCACCCCATCCCCAGCAGTATCAGTCCTGTGCCCCCACCCCATCCCCAGCAGTATCAGTCCTGTGCCCCCACCCCATCCCCAGCAGTATCATTCCTGTGCCCCCATCTGATCCCCAGCAGTATCATTCCTGTGCCCCCATCTGATCCCCAGCAGTATCATTCCTGTGCCCCCACCCCATCCCCAGCAGTACCATTCCTGTGCCCCCATCCCCAGCAGTACCATTCCTGTGCCCCCATCCCCAGCAGTATCAGTCCTGTGCCCCCATCTGATCCCCAGCAGTATCATTCCTGTGCCTCCACCCTATCCCCAGCAGTATCAGACCTGTGCCCCCACCCCATCCCCAGCAGTATCATTCCTGTGCCCCCATATGATCCCCAGCAGTATCATTCCTGTGCCCCCATCTGATCCCCAGCAGTATCATTCCTGTGCCCCCACCCCATTCCCAGCAGTATCATTCCTGTGCCTCCACCCCATCCCCAGCAGTATCATTCCTGTGCCCCCACCCCATTCCCAGCAGTATCATTCCTGTGCCTCCACCCCATCCCCAGCAGTATCAGTCCTGTGCCCCCACCCCATCCCCAGCAGTATCAGTCCTGTGCCCCCATCTGATCCCCAGCAGTATCATTCCTGTGCCCCCACCCCATCCCCAGCAGTATCATTCCTGTGCCCCCACCCCATCCCCAGCAGTACCATTCCTGTGCCCCCATCCCCAGCAGTACCATTCCTGTGCCCCCATCCCCAGCAGTATCAGTCCTGTGCCCCCATCTGATCCCCAGCAGTATCATTCCTGTGCCTCCACCCTATCCCCAGCAGTATCAGACCTGTGCCCCCACCCCATCCCCAGCAGTATCATTCCTGTGCCCCCATATGATCCCCAGCAGTATCATTCCTGTGCCCCCATCTGATCCCCAGCAGTATCATTCCTGTGCCCCCACCCCATTCCCAGCAGTATCATTCCTGTGCCTCCACCCCATCCCCAGCAGTATCATTCCTGTGCCCCCACCCCATTCCCAGCAGTATCATTCCTGTGCCTCCACCCCATCCCCAGCAGTATCAGTCCTGTGCCCCCACCCCATCCCCAGCAGTATCAGTCCTGTGCCCCCATCTGATCCCCAGCAGTATCATTCCTGTGCCCCCACCCCATCCCCAGCAGTATCATTCCTGTGCCCCCACCCCATCCCCAGCAGTACCATTCCTGTGCCCCCATCCCCAGCAGTATCAGTCCTGTGCCCCCATCTGATCCCCAGCAGTATCATTCCTGTGCCTTCACCCTATCCCCAGCAGTATCAGTCCTGTGCCCCCACCCCATCCCCAGCAGTATCATTCCTGTGCCCCCATCTGATCCCCAGCAGTATTATTCCTGTGCCCCCCACCCCATCCCCAGCAGTATCAGTCCTGTGCCCCTACCCCAGCAGTATCATTCCTGTGCCCCCATCTGATCCCCAGCAGTATAATTCCTGTGCCCCCACCCCATCCCCAGCAGTTTTATTCCTGTGCCTCCACCCCATCCCAGAAGTATCATTCCTGTGCCCCCACCCCATCCCCAGCAGTATCATTCCTGAGCCCCCACCCCATCCCCAGCAGTATCAGTCCTGTGCCCCCACCTGATCCCCAGTAGTATCATTTCCTTGCCCCCTCCTGGTCCCCAGCAGTATCATTCCTGTGCCCCCATCTGTTCCCCAGTAGTATAATTCCTGTGCCCCTATCCCTAACAGTATCATTCCTGTGCCCCCACCCCATCCCCAGCAGTACTATTCAAGTGCCCCCATCTGTTCCCCAGTAGTATAATTCCTGTGCCTCCACCTGATCCCCAGCAGTATCATTCCTGTGCCTCCACCCTATCCCCAACAGTATCATTCCTGTGCCTCCACCCCATCCCCAGCAGTATCATTCCTGTGCCCCTATCCCCAGCAGTATCATTCCTGTGCCTCCACCCTATCCCCAACAGTATCATTCCTGTGCCCCCACCCCATCAGTATCATTCCTGTGCCCCCACCCCATCCCCAGCAGTATCATTCCCGTGCCCCCACCCCATACCCAGCAGTATCATTCCGGTGCCTCCACCCTATCCCCAGCAGTATCATTCCTGTGCCCCCACCCACCCCATCCCCAGCAGTATCATTTCTGTGACCCCACCCCATCCCCAGCGGTATCATTCCTGTGCCTCCATCCCCAGCAGTATCATTCCTGTGCCTCCACCCTATCCCCAACAGTATCATTCCTGTGCTTCCACCCCATCCCCAGCAGTGTCATTCCTGTGCCCCCACCCCATCCCCAGCAGTATCAGTCCTGTGCCCCCACCCCATCCCCAGCAGTATCATTCCTCTGCCCCCACCCCATCCCCAGCAGTATCATTCCTGTGCCCCCACCCCATCCCCAGCAGTATCATTCCTCTGCCCCCACCCCATCCCCAGCAGTATCATTCCTCTGCCCCACCCCATCCCCAGCAGTATCAGTCCTGTGCCCCCATCTGATCCCCAGCAGTATCATTCCTGTGCCCCATCTGATCCCCAGCAGTATCATTCCTGTGCCCCCATCTGATCCCCAGCAGTATCATTCCTGTGCCCCCACCCATCCCCAACAGTATCATTCCTCTGCCCCACCCCATCCCCAGCAGTATCAGTCCTGTGCCCCCATCTGATCCCCAGCAGTATCATTCCTGTGCCCCCATCTGATCCCCAGCAGTATCATTCCTGTGCCCCCACCCATCCCCAACAGTATCATTCCTCTGCCCCACCCCATCCCCAGCAGTATCAGTCCTGTGCCCCCATCTGATCCCCAGCAGTATCATTCCTGTGCCCCCATCTGATCCCCAGCAGTATCATTCCTGTGCCCCCATCTGATCCCCAGCAGTATCATTCCTGTGCCCCCACCCCATCTCCAGCAGTATCATTCCTATGCCCCACCCCATCCCCAGCAGTATCAGTCCTGTGCCCCCACCCCATCCTAGCAGTATCATTCCTGTGCCCCCACCCCATCCCCAGCAGTATCAGTCCTGTGCCCCCACCCCATCCCCAGCAGTATCATTCCTCTGCCCCCACCCCATCCCCAGCAGTATCATTCCTGTGCCTCCACCCCATCCCCGGCAGTATCATTCCTGTGCCCCCACCCCATCCCCAGCAGTATCAGTCCTGTGCCCCCATCTGATCCCCAGCAGTATCATTCCTGTGCCCCCATCCCCAGCAGTATCATTCCTGTGCCCCATCTGATCTCCAGCAGTATCATTCTTGTGCCCCCATCTGATCCCCAGCAGTATCATTCCTGTGCCCCCACCTCATCCCCAGCAGTATCATTCCTGTGCCCCCACCCCATCCCCAGCAGTATCATTCCTGTGCCTCCACCCCATCTCCAGCAGTATCAGTCCTGTGCCCCTACCCCATCCCCAGCAGTATCATTCCTGTGCCCCCATCTGATCCCCAGCAGTATCATTCCTGTGCCCCCACCCCATCCCCAGCAGTATCAGTCCTGTTCCCCCATCTGATCCCCAGCAGTATCATTCCTGTGCCCCCACCTCATCCCCAGCAGTATCATTCCTGTGCCCCCACCCCATCCCCAGCAGTATCATTCCTGTGCCTCCACCCCATCTCCAGCAGTATCAGTCCTGTGCCCCTACCCCATCCCCAGCAGTATCATTCCTGTGCCCCCATCTGATCCCCAGCAGTATCATTCCTGTGCCCCCACCCCATCCCCAGCAGTATCAGTCCTGTTCCCCCATCTGATCCCCAGCAGTATCATTCCTGTGCCCCCACCCCATCCCCAGCAGTATCAGTCCTGTTCCCCCATCTGATCCCCAGCAGTATCATTCCTTTGCCCCCACCCCATCCCCAGCAGTATCATTCCTGTGCCCCCACCCCATCCCCAGCAGTATCAGTCCTGTTCCCCCATCTGATCCCCAGCAGTATCATTCCTCTGCCCCCACCCCATCCCCAGCAGTATCATTCCTGTGCCTCCACCTTCTTCCCCCTTCATGTTTTTTCCCCAAATAAAGTTAAGCTGTGAAGGGGCTAAAGGACATCTGCAGCGGAAGACACTTATCCCTTATCCCGTATGGGAGAGGCGGGGAGAAATAAAATATATAGAAATAAAATATATAAAAATAATGTTAATTAAACCGCACGGTCAATGGCGTGCGTGCAAAGAATTGGAAAGTCCAAAACAGCGTATTTTTGTTCACTTTTTATACCATAAAAAAATAAATAAAAAGTCTTTTGGTGACACAAAAAATAAGCTTCATATGGTTTTATAGGTGCAAAATTAGGTAAGGAGGAAAAAATGAAAGTGCAAAAACAGAAAAACACTTGGTCTTTAAGGGGTTAATAGTGAGATATTTATTCCTGGCCTCGGAGCCTGTTCACACCTCCCTATTGAAGGTCACAAAGGTTCCAAGTCCACAGTCTGTAGATTATTACACTAAATTATTATGGTGCATTTTATTACAGCACATCGGGATTATAATAATAAATCTGTAGATTATTACACTAAATTATTATGGTGCATTTTATTACAGCACATCGGGATTATAATAATAAATCTGTAGATTATTCATTCATATATAATGTTCCATTAAAGATCTTATATACAGGACAGGTATAACGTGTGTCCTCCCTGTGTTACTATATACAGAGGGGATGTGTCCTCCCTGTGTTACTATATACAGAGGGGATGTGTCCTCCCTGTGTTACTATATACAGAGGGGATGTGTCCTCCCTGTGTTACTATATACAGAGAGGATGTGTCCTCCCTGTGTTACTATATACAGAGGGGATGTCCTCCCTACATTACTATATACAGAGGTGATGTGTCCTCCCTACATTACTATATACAGAGGGGATGTGTCCTCCCTACATTACTATATACAGAGGTGATGTCCTCCCTACATTACTAAATACAGAGGTGATGTCCTCCCTACATTACTATATACAGAGGAACCTTTACTGTGTTTGCCTGATGTTCGTTGTCGCACCACACGCTGGTCTCTATATGTGAGGTAGATTTTGTGAGACCCCGATGACTGATCTTTCCTCTATCTCCAGGTGCGGCATCGCCAGTCCGGCCAAATCATGGTCCTGAAGATGAACAAGATGATGAGTAATCGAGCCAATATGCTCCGAGAGGTGCAGCTGATGAACCGACTATGTCACCCTAATATACTGAGGTAAAGATCACACTCATACCAAGTTTATCTCAATCACCCTAATATACTGAGGTAAAGATCACACTTATCCCAAGTGTATCTCCATCACCCCAATATACTGAGGTAAAGATCACACTCATACCAAGTTTATCTCCATCACCCTAATATACTGAGGTAAAGATCACACTGATCCCATATTTAACTCCATCACCCCAATATACTGAGGTAAAGATCACACTCATCCCAAGTTTTACTCCATCACCCCAATATACTGAGGTAAAGATCACTCATCCCATGTTAACTCCATCACCCCAATATACTGAGGTAAAGATGACACTCATCCCAAGTTTTACTTCATCACCCCCAATATACTGAGGTAAAGATCACACTCATCCCATGTTTATCTCCATCACCCCAATATACTGAGGTAAAGATCACACTCATCCCAAGTTTTACTTCATCACCCCCAATATACTGAGGTAAAGATCACACTCATCCCATGTTTATCTCATCACCCTAATATACTGAGGTAAAGATCACACTCATCCCATGTTTATCTCCATTACCCCAATATACTGAGGTAAAGATCACACTCATCCCATGTTTAACTCCATCACCCCAATATACTGAGGTAAAGATCACACTCATCCCAAGTTTTACGTCATCACCCCCAATATACTGAGGTAAAGATCACACTCATCCCATGTTTATCTCCATCACCCCAATATACTGAGGTAAAGATCACACTCATCCCATGTTTATCTCCATCACCCCAATATACTGAGGTAAAGATCACACTCATCCCATGTTAATTCCATCACCCCAATATACTGAGGTAAAGATCACACTCATCCCAAGTTTTACGTCATCACCCCCAATATACTGAGGTAAAGATCACACTCATCCCATGTTTATCTCCACCCCAATATACTGAGGTAAAGATCACACTCATCCCTTGTTTATCTCCATCACCCCAATATACTGAGGTAAAGATCACACTCATCCCATGTTTATCTCCATCACCCCAATATACTGAGGTAAAGATCACACTCATCCCATGTTTATCTCCATTACCCGAATATACTGAGGTAAAAATCACACTCATCCCATGTTTAACTCCTTTATTTATTTTTAAAGTATTTATTTAAGTTTTTGCATATAAAGATAACAGACATCACCATCCTGGCGAGATAGCATAGACAGAGAGAACAGCAACCCCCAGAGGTCTCAGGGAGCCACGATAAACAATAAGGAGATAAGGCATACCAAAAGCATCTGCAAAGAACACAGAAGGCTGCTACGAGGCCCCAAGAGGAATCCAACACAGACAGACAACCTGACACGCATTCATACATACTTCCCGGCACCCAACCCCCCCACCCCAGCCCGGACACCAACCGAGCAGTTACAACCCATAGCGACCTACTCAGACAGTCCAACTGGCGGGCCAGCCAACTCCGCTAACAGCAACCAGGGGGTCCACACCAAATTAAACTTCTTTAGGCACTTACGACTAACATAAAGGGCCTGATACAGTGGAACATATTTGTTCACCAAGGCTATCCAACGAGACAGCGGAGGGGTGGATGTATCCTTCCCGGTCATGACTACCCCCTTGCGGGCACAAAACAGCAGGAAACGAATCACCAACCGTATATGAGTACTAAAGATCAAGTCATCAAGAACCCCCAATAGGCACACCGTAGGGCTAAATGCAAAGGGAAAGTCCAGATGATCACCCAAGAAACCCACCACCTCCTCCCAGAAGGCTGCAATAACAGGACACTCCCATACAGCATGCAGAAAGGTACCAACTTCCAAGGAACATCGAAAACAAAGGTCCAATGGAGACAATCCAAAACGCTTAAAGCGTACCTGTCATAGTGCAAAAAAAAAGAAAAAAAGTGATCTGTTACTCAGGACCCAATCCTGATCATGTGCATATCATTATTATGTGTCTCGGACCTATATATCCAGAGATATAAGCATTTATCTGCTGGTGAGTTACTTTTTCATTGTGCAGGCTGGAGGGGGCGTGTCAGTCTGTCTCCCTCACAGGAGCAAGCCTGGGCAGTCAGCCAATCAGAACTCTCTACTCTGTAACCCTTTGCTCTCTGGTTTTATGCTGTGTCATGTGTCAGAGGAAGATACTTGGAGCTTGCCTGCAGTAATCAGAAGACATTATGAGGATGAAATGTATAAATATAAGAATAGATCTTTATAAAATTAGTGCAAGGATTTTTTAGATAAAAGTACAGCAGCATTTTTATGAATACGTTTCCTATCTGTTTTATCTTCTCCTAGTAAAGCTGGATGCTAATCAGCATAGCTGTCACTATGTGTGTCATTCATCTTTCACAGACTCCTGAATGTCTGATCAACCTCTTTGTCATTCAGGAGTCTGAGAAAGCTTTGACTATTTCAGGATGCTGGGAGTTGTAGTTTAGTAACAACTGAAGCTGCAATGGTTGTAAATAACTGTGTTAGAGCAGTGTTGCCTCCAGCTGTTGTATAACTACAGCTCCCAGCATGTCCACACATCCTTTATCTGTAGTTTTGCACACACAATAGAAATCTCCTATACTGGATACCGGTATGCTTTACGGCCGTATCCAGTATGCTGTAAAATCTAGACTAGTCTGTGGCTAAAAGACAGGTGACCCCTAGTGGTGGCTATTTTGAGCTTGAATTTCAGGTGAAAATTTAATTTTTTTTAACAGGTGTATATTGTGAAATGTCATATTATAATGAGTCCTGCAATATATGAAAAGTTTTTAACAATGACAGTGCCTCTTTAAGCTTAGCAGGGGTATAGTACAACCCTCAAAACATATCTAGATTGGATCAACATATCTCGGCTACTGACCACAGTTGCATAATACAAACCTTCCACTTCCTTCCACTGACTCTCCGACAAGTCCGGGATATCAGCCACCCATTTAGAAAAGGCCAGGGAAAAAGGACAGAGCCCCAATGACTGGAGAAGGGGATAGGACTGGGTGAGAGGTTTAGAGAGATCCGTGGTGCCCAAGAGGAGCTCCACCTCGGAAAACACCTGGGTAAACGTCAGGGAGCCAAACTGCGCCTGAACCACGTGCCGAAGCTGAAAATACGTACAACATGGCAGACCCGGGGACGCCATAGCGTTCCATCATCTCCTCAAAGGACAGGAACACCTGATCCTCCCGGAACAAGTGGGTCATAAATTTAACTCCATGAGCACCCCAAAAACTGGCCTCCTGTAACCCATGCAGGTGAGACAAATGAACGTTCCCCCACAAGGGTGCCCTAGGAGATACCAGAGGCAGTGGAAATTTACTCGACACCATGGGCCAAACCTTAGCCACAGTGGACAGAGGGGTAGGGAAGGAGAAGCCAGAGTGATACCTGTAGAGGGTATTGGTCAGAGCTTCATATGATCCCACAATCGCACCAGCCAGGGCTGTCGCCGAGTTCAACAAATCCAGGTCGATCCACCACGCTGTATAGACCAACTGGGAGGCAAGAAAATAGTTACAGACATCAGGGCCAGCTAAGCCACCACACTGCTTGGGGGCCTGAAGAAGGGCCCAACTGAGTCTGGGAGGCTTTCCCTGCCAATAGAAGGATCCCAGAGCACTGCATAGCGCATTACAATACCTCTTGGGGGGGGAATGACAGGGGACAGGTGAAATACATATAGAAATTTAGTGAGGTAAATCATTTTAAAGATATTGATCCTGCCCGCCAGGGAGAGGGGGAGGGTAGACCATGCAAGCAGCCGCTCCACAGTGGAGTGCAGTAGTGGCTCCAAGTTAAGAGGCATTTTATTTATTTATTTATATAGTGCCTACCGATTCCGCAGCGCTTACAATTATGGGAACAAAGACAAGTATCAGACATAATATTACACAATAACTATTCAAACAAGAGGTGTGGGGATATGTTGAGGATATGTTGAGGATATGTTGAGGATATGTTGAGGATATGTTGAGGATATGTTGAGGATATGTTGAGGATATGTTGAGGATATGTTGGGGATATGTTGAGGATATGTTCTGGATATGTTCTGGATATGTTGAGGATATGTTGAGGATATGTTGAGGATATGTTGAGGATATGTTGAGGATATGTTGAGGATATGTTCTGGATATGTTGGGGATATGTTGGGGATATGTTGGGGATATGTTGGGGATATGTTGAGGATATGTTGAGGATATGTTGAGGATATGTTGAGGATATGTTGAGGATATGTTGGGGATATGTTGGGGATATGTTGGGGATATGTTCTGGATATGTTGGGGATATGTTGAGGATATGTTGAGGATATGTTGAGGATATGTTGAGGATATGTTGGGGATATGTTGGGGATATGTCGGGGATATGTCGGGGATATGTCGGGGATATGTTGGGGGATATGTTGGGGGATATGTCGAGGATATGTTGGGAATATGTTGGGGATATGTTGAGGATATGTTGAGGATATGTTGAGGATATGTTGGGGGATATGTCGAGGATATGTCGGGGATATGTCGGGGATATGTTGAGGATATGTTGAGGATATTTTGGGGATATATGTTGGGGATATGTTGGGGGATATGTCGAGGATATGTCGAGGATATGTCGGGGATATGTCGGGGATATGTTGGGGATATGTTGGGGATATGTTGGGGATATGTTGGGGATATGTTGAGGATATTTTGGGGATGTATGTTGGGGATATGTTGAGGCCAATTAGAGACTGTTATAGGCCTGTCTGAAGAGATGTGTTTTTAGGCCACGTTTGAGACTATGGATGTTGTTGTTGAGTCTGAGGGATTGAGGGATAGTATTCCAGAGAACCGATGCAGCACGAGTGAAGTCTTGGAGACGGGAGTGAGAAGTTCGGATTATAGAAGATGTTAGTGTGAGATCATTAGCAGATCGGAGAGAACGTGTAGGATGGTAGACTGAGATGAGAGAGGAGATGTAGGGAGGTGCAGCATTGTGGAGAGCTTTGTGTGTGAGACTGAGGATTTTGTACTGTATTCTGGACTGAATTGGTAACCAGTGTAGTGACTGGCACAGGGAGGAGGCGTCGTTGTAGCGGCTGGAGAGGAAGATGAATCTGGCTGCGGCATTAAGGATGGACTGGAGAGGAAAGAGTTTGGAGAAAGGAAGGCCTATTAGTAAAGAGTTACAGTAGTCGAGGCGGGAGGGAATCAAAGCAATAATGAGAGTTTTAGCAGTTTCAGTAGTGAGAAACGGGCGGATTCTGGAAATGTTTTTGAGATGCAGGTAACAAGAACGTGAAAGGGACTGAATATGGGGATTGAACGACAGATCAGAGTCAAGTATAACTCCAAGACAGCGAGCCTGCTGCCCGGGAGTTATGGTAGTACCACATACCGAGATGGAAATGTCAGGGTTAGGTACAGTATCAGTTGATGGAGAATAGACAAGAAGTTCTGTTTTAGGCATATAGTCTAACAGGGACGGAGTAACCTCCACTCCCAAATATCAAAAACAAGGAACCACCTGCACCCCCGCCGGAAGAGAGGGCGGAAGGGGAACCCCAGAAGAAAGCGCCATCAGGGAGTATTTAGCCCAGGTAACCTGCAGGCCTGAGATTACACCAAATCGGTTAAGTAAGTCCATAAGGGACAGTAGGGAACCCTCAGCATCTGCCATATATACTAGAGTATCATCTGCATAAAGGGAAACCTTTTCTATAATAGACCCCCTGGAAATGCCACATATACCCGGGTCCCTCCATATGGTTGCTGCCAAAGGCTCTATCGCAAGCGCAAATAAAAAGGGAGAAAGAGGGCACCCCTGTCTCGTCCCCCAACCCAGGGAGAATGGGGCCGAAATGTCCAAATTAGTACAGATCTGGGCCCTAGGCTAATACAGCAGGCGAACCCAAGCACAAAAGCGGGGACCAAACCCAAACGACCCCAACACCTCCCAGAGATAAAGCCACAAAACTGAGTCAGAGGCTTTATAGACATCCAGGCTCATCACCACACCCGTGGGAAAGCCCCCATCTACCGCCACTATGTTAAGCTGCAAGCGTTTCACATTTACATCTGTAGCCCTGCCTGGCATAAACCCCGTTGGGTCAGGATGAATGATAGCACCGACAAGTCCATACAATCGAGTAGCTAGGACTCTAGCCATAATTTTAATATCAACATTCAGAAGGGAAATAGGTCTATAGGAGCCAGGGAGCACTGGATCCTTCCCAGGTTTGGGAAGCACAACGATGAGCGCCTCCCTCATAGAATCCGGAAGGGCATCGGCATCGGCTATGGAGTGGACAGACGCTCCTCATTCATCCTGTACCAATCACCTACCATTCCATCTAAACCCGAAGTCTTCCCCTCAGGAAGATCTTTAATACCCTGAGCCACCTAATCCACAGTAAAGGGGGCATCTAATGCCTCTGCTTGAGCCCGCGTAAGCGAGGGGAGAGTCAAAGCCTGTAAGAAGGAGAGAATCTCCCCCTGACAGGGCACAAAGGGGGCAGCATATAAGGAGGAATTGAATTCCTGGAAGACTGCATTTATCCCTGAAGGATCCGTAACTACCACCCCTTCACTTCCCATGATGCAAGGAATAGAGGCAGTCGGGCGAGTAGCCCTAGCCAAATACACCAATAATTTACCGTTCTTATCTCCAAATTCGAACAGGGCAGCCTCCCTATCCTCTAACTTCAATTGGACCCTGTCTTTCTGGACAACTAACAAGGATCTCTGAGCCTTAGCCCACTCCCTCTCATTCTCAGGTGACTGATTCCTAACATACTCAGCCTCCAGAACCCCCACCCTTTGCAAGAGTGCAACCTCCATGGCCGACCTACGTCTTCGCTGACCAGCAACCCCCGCAATGAAAGCACTCCTAATCGTGGCCTTGTACGCATCCCACTGCCCCAAAGGGCCCGAATAGTCATTATTACGTTCCCAGTTTTCAGTAAAAGCCACCCCCAAAGCCTCCTCAACCGCCTCAGCCTGTAGCCAGCCAAGGTGCATGCGCCATATGCGGGAAGGGGGGGGGGGTAGGGCCAAGGTGCAGAACTACCACAAGGTGCAGAACTACCACAAGGGCAGAGTGGTCTGAGATCCCCCTAGAGGTGTAGGAAACTTCTCTTACCACTGGAAGAAGATCCTCAGATGCCAGGTCAATGCAAGAAAATGACCTATGGGCCGCAGCGCAGAGTAGAAGGAGGACCCTGTAGGGTATTTCCACCTCCAGAGGTCAGTCAAGCCCAATGCCAGTTATTGAATGTAGAAGAGCCATGGTCAACAGCCGTGGTGCGGTCGAGAACTGGATCAGGAACCACGTTGAAATCACCTACAAAGAGGATGGGGCCAGAGGGAAAAGAAAGCAGTTCGTTAGTAATAAGCTCCAGTACTGAAACTTGAAAGGAGCGGAGGCAAATAATGTGAGGAGACTGACGCTTAACAAAATCAAGACAAAGGGCCCTCTTAAATTTGGAATTGAGCCCCCTGACATTCCAACAAACCTCCTTCAGAGTCCCCATCTGGATAGAGTACACTAATAAGAAACAGGATGGACCAACTCCCGACCAGGACTATGGAGGATTGAGCACCGGGACCACACTCACCCCACTCAACCGACAGACAAACACAGACATAGCACACACTTAAAACAGAAAAACAAATGCACATAGCATAAGGGAAACAACCCCATGAAGACCCTGTCCAACACTAACCGGGACACACTAAACCGTTAATCCCTAACGCAGTGCAGACCTATACCCAAAACTGGAACCACTACTGACGCCCAAGGACGCAGAAGAAAAGTCTAATAAACCCCCAACCCCTCCCACCACCCCAGCAGGAACTAATACGGCCGGTAACTGAAAACTATCCCAAGAGGACCTAGGGACACTGGAACCTACAGAGGCCCTAAACAAGAAGCTGACTCCCTAACCACTAGCTACAAACTTTCACGGAGAGCAGCCAGCAGCAGGCCAGAACAAAACAGCTCAGTCCGGTGGTCTAGCAGGGGGAGCAGCATCAATCCAATGGAGAGCATCAGATGGAGAAGTAAAGAACTTGGTGGAAGTCCCATCTACCACTCGTAGGCGTGCAGGATATAACATTGAATAACGATAGCCCTTGGCTCGCAGCTTCGCACGGACTTCCGTGAACTGCACCCGCTGCTTGCGACGTTCAACCAAGAAATCAGGGTAAAAGGACACTCTGCTCCTATCCCGAACAATTTCACCTTTGAGGCGCACAGCCCTGAGGATAGCGTCTCTGTCCTTAAAATGAAGAAGCTTAGCCAAGAAGGGACGAGGAGGCCGGGCCGTGACCCGGTGAGCCCGCTCAACAGAAAAGTTGGAAGAGAAGGTGTCCGCTGGAAGAATCTCCTTCAGCCAGGTTTCATGGAACTTCACAGGATCCTGCCCCTCAACTCTTTCAGGAAGACCCATGAGGAAGACCCCCCCGGAGCGATCCGAATCTCTGGAGAACTGACTTAGCACTTTCGCTGCCTGCTCAGACACCTTAGCGGCCAATGGAGTTCGAACGCCGGGACCCAATTGCGAGGGGCCCCCAGAACGGGAGGACCCCTCATCAGAGGAGGCATCCTCATCAGAGGTCGGTCTTGGAGCATCAACATTAAGTTTAGACTTCTTGTGTCTCTGGCTGCCACGGGGGCCACCCATGGTCAGGAGGGCCAGGCAGAGAGCAGGTAGAAAGTCACTAGGGCCCACAGCAGGGGTAGCAGCAAAGAAGGCTCACCGGGCAGTAAGCAGAGTCCAAGCAACACAAGTCCCAGCAATGCACCACCCAGCAGCACTAGCAACAGTCTCTAACAGCATGCAGAAGACCCCAAACAGTAGCTTCACTTGAGGGAGAGGAGCCGTCCAGGACCTCAGAGCAGTCAGGCACCCTTGATAGGACAGCAGGAACCACAGAGTCCGGCCAGTGAGGGGTTACAGCACCCACAGATCCCAGTACAGCAGCTTCAGAGCACAGCAGAGCCCTGGAGTAACCAGGGAAATGGGGAAGCCATGCCCACGAAGCCTCCAATGGCGGTCGCCCGTCCTCTACAGCAGACCTGAGCCCACACCCACCCAGGGACCAGGAGAGCAGCCCGGACCACAGCCGACAGCAGGAGTCCCCCTCCCCAGCCTCCGCCAGCCAGTCACCACCCAACACAGGGACACTTCACTCGCCCCGGACCTCTGCCCGTGCCGCCACAGCTCACAGAAACGGTCCCCGGGTCCTCAGCCAGCCTCCAGTAACAGCAGGGTTAAGTACCGGCCGCGCAAACAGGTGATTAGTGCTGAGCGGCGGGAGCTCTGGCTCGTGCGTCCGTTCAGCTCAGCATCCAGGCCACGCCCATCCCGTGTTTAGCTACATCACCTGAATATTCTGAGGTAAAGACCACACTCATCCCATGTTTAACTCCCTCACCCCAATATACTGAGGTAATGATCACACTCATCCCATGTTTTACTTCATCACTCCAATATACTGAGGAAAAGACCACACTCATCCCATGTTTATCTCCATCACCCCAATATACTGAGGTAAAGATCACACTCATCCCATGTTTATCTCCATCACCCCAATATACTGAGGTAAAGACCACACTCGTCCCATGTTTAATTCCCTCACCCCAATATACTGAGGTAAAGATCACACTCATCCCATGTTTATCTCCATTACCCCAATATACTGAGGTAAAGATCACACTCATCCCATGTTTAACTCACTCACCCCAATATACTGAGGTAAAGATCACACTCATCCCATGTTTAACTTCATCACCCCAATATACTGAGGTAAAGATCACACTCATCCCATGTTTAACTCACTCACCCCAATATACTGAGGTAAAGATCACACTCATCCCATGTTTAACTTCATCACCCCAATATACTGAGATAAAGATCTCTCATCCCATGTTTAACTTCATCACCCCAATATACTGAGGTAAAGATCTCACTCATCCCATGTTTAACTCCATCACCCCAATATACTGAGGTAAAGATCACCCTCATCCCATGTACCGTCCCCCATGTTTTATGTCGTGACTGTTACATCTTTTCCCGAGTGGTGACTCTTCTCTTCATCCTTTCTTTTGTTTAGGTTCATGGGCGTATGTGTGCACCAGGGGCAGCTTCACGCCCTCACTGAGGTAAGTGGAGGGTATGCTCAGAATTGTTCACCTGTCCCAGTCATAACCAAACCCCCAGGGGTCCAGAAAGCTGAGATATGAGGATCTTATTGATGGGCTTCTCACCCTCTGCTCTCCTGATGTTTGGTACAATGTATCAGTACAGGATTGTCTAGTCTGTGTACAATTGTAACAGATTCTCAGCTGTGGGAAGTAACCTATAGATACTCCTATATAATGTTTCTAGATCAGTATATTTACATAGGACTGCTGGAGGCTGTCACCCGGTGCATGCTGGGATATCTCCTCATGTCTGGTTTTCTCTGCAGTACATTAATGGGGGTAACCTGGAGCAGCTGCTGCAGAGCGGGGACCCCCTGTCCTGGTCCGTGCGCATCAAGCTGAGTCTGGACATCGCCCGCGGCCTGCGCTACCTGCACTCCAAGGGCGTCTTCCACCGGGACCTCACCTCCAAGGTATGAACCATCGGTCACACACAGGGTGTCCTGTAATCCGCCACTCACCTCCTGCTGCCAGATTACCGGGATCTTATGGGTCTTCTCTCTCCTAGAACTGCCTGGTGCGTTATGATGACAGCGGGTACACGGCCGTGGTGGCGGATTTTGGATTGGCTGAAAAAATTCCTGATGGCAGGTGAGAACACAGTCATGTGACCCAACCCCTCAGTCACCTGACCTCTCCTGGCACCTCAGTCACCTGACCTCTCCTGGCACCTGTCACCTGACCTCTCCTGGCACCTCAGTCACGTGACCTCCCCTGGCACCTCAGTCACCTGACCTCCCCTGGCACCTCAGTCACCTGACCTCCCCTGGCACCTCAGTCACCTGACCTCCCCTGGCACCTCAGTCACCTGACCTCTCCTGGCACCTCAGTCACCTGACCTCTCCTGGCACCTGAGTCACCTGACCTCTCCTAGCACCTGAGTCACCTGACCTCTCCTGGCACCTGAGTCACCTGACCTCTCCTGGCACCTGAGTCACCTGACCTCTCCTGGCACCTGAGTCACCTGACCTCTCCTGGCACCTGAGTCACCTGACCTCTCCTGGCACCTGTCACCTGACCTCTCCTGGCACCTCAGTCACCTGACCTCCCCTGGCACCTCAGTCACCTGACCTCCCCTGGCACCTCAGTCACCTGACCTCCCCTGGCACCTCAGTCACCTGACCTCCCCTGGCACCTCAGTCACCTGACCTCCCCTGGCACCTCAGTCACCTGACCTCTCCTGGCACCTCAGTCACCTGACCTCTCCTGGCACCTGAGTCACCTGACCTCTCCTGGCACCTGAGTCACCTGACCTCTCCTGGCACCTGAGTCACCTGACCTCTCCTGGCACCTGAGTCACCTGACCTCTCCTGGCACCTGAGTCACCTGACCTCTCCTGGCACCTGAGTCACCTGACCTCTCCTGGCACCTGAGTCACCTGACCTCTCCTGGCACCTGAGTCACCTGACCTCTCCTGGCACCTGAGTCACCTGACCTCTCCTGGCACCTGAGTCACCTGACCTCTCCTGGCACCTGAGTCACCTGAGTCACCTGACCTTTCCTGGCACCTGACCTCTCCTGGCACCTGACCTCTCCTGGCACCTGAGTCACCTGACCTCTCCTGGCACCTGAGTCACCTGACCTCTCCTGGCACCTGACCTCTCCTGGCACCTGACCTCTCCTGGCACCTGACCTCTCCTGGCACCTGACCTCTCCTGGCACCTGAGTCACCTGACCTCTCCTGGCACCTGAGTCACCTGACCTCTCCTGGCACCTGAGTCACCTGACCTCTCCTGGCACCTGAGTCACCTGACCTCTCCTGGCACCTGACCTCTCCTGGCACCTGACCTCTCCTGGCACCTGACCTCTCCTGGCACCTGACCTCTCCTGGCACCTGACCTCTCCTGGCACCTGACCTCTCCTGGCACCTGACCTCCCCTGGCACCTGAGTCACCTGACCTCTCCTGGCACCTGAGTCACCCTGACCTCTCTTGGCACCTGAGTCACCCTGACCTCCCCTGGCACCTGAGTCACCCTGACCTCCCCTGGCACCTGAGTCACCCTGACCTCCCCTGGCACCTGAGTCACCCTGACCTCCCCTGGCACCTGAGTCACCCTGACCTCCCCTGGCACCTGAGTCACCCTGACCTCCCCTGGCACCTGAGTCACCCTGACCTCCCCTGGCACCTGAGTCACCCTGACCTCCCCTGGCACCTGGGTCACCCTGACCTCCCCTGGCACCTGGGTCACCCGACCTCCCCTGGCACCTGGGTCACCCTGACCTCCCCTGGCACCTGGGTCACCCGACCTCCCCTGGCACCTGGGTCACCCGACCTCCCCTGGCACCTGGGTCACCCGACCTCCCCTGGCACCTGGGTCACCCGACCTCCCCTGGCACCTGGGTCACCCGACCTCCCCTGGCACCTGGGTCACCCGACCTCCCCTGGCACCTGGGTCACCCGACCTCCCCTGGCACCTGGGTCACCCGACCTCCCCTGGCACCTGGGTCACCCGACCTCCCCTGGCACCTGGGTCACCCGACCACCCCTGGCACCTTCAATAAGTGCTTATTATTACTGAGTGATGCTCTGCAGGGTCAGGTGATTCATGTCACTGTGTAGCCCTATTATTACTGATCATTACTCTGCCGTTTCCTGCTGACTCCCCCCTGTCTCTTGCAGTCAGACAGAGCCGCTGTCGGTGGTGGGCTCCCCATACTGGATGGCCCCGGAGGTCCTGCGGGGGGATCTGTATAATGAGAAGGTGAGGAGGAGCGGTCCCTGCGGTCTGTGATGTTTCGGCTTCTCGTCCTTTCACACCGTTCTTCTCTCTACTTCTAGGCCGACGTTTTTGCCTTTGGGATAATCCTCTGTGAGATCATCGCTCGGATTCCCGCAGACCCGGACTATCTCCCACGCACTGAGGTGAGTCCTGCAGACCCCGTCTATCTTGGTTGTCCACTAGTGGGGATGTGGTGGGGGGCACACTGTGCAGAAGACCTGCAGGGACATCTGTTGCATGTTGGGGCTGTGGTGCTGGAGACCTGCGGGGACATCTGTTGTATGTTGGGGGCTGTGGTGCAGTAGACCTGCGGGAACATCTGTTGTATGTTGGGGGCTGTGGTGCAGGAGACCTGCGGGGACATCTGTTGTATGTTGGGGGCTGTGGTGCAGTAGACCTGCGGGGACATCTGTTGTATGTTGGGGGCTGTGGTGCAGGAGACCTGTGGTGACATCTGTCGTATGTTGGGGGCTGTGGTGCAGGGGAGCTGCGGGAACATCTGTTGTATGTTGGGGGCTGTGGTGCAGGGGAGCTGCGGGAACATCTGTTGTATGTTGGGGGCTGTGGTGCAGGGGAGCTGCGGGGACATCTATTGCATGTTGGGGGCTGTGGTGCAGGGGAGCTGCAGGAACATCTGTTGTATGTTGGGGGCTTTGGTGCAGGAGACCTGCGGGGACATCTGTCGTATGTTGGGGGCTGTGGTGCAGGAGACCTGTGGTGACATCTGTCGTATGTTGGGGGCTGTGGTGCAGGGGAGTTGCGGGGACATCTGTCGTATGTTGAGGGCTGTGGTGCAGGAGACCTGTGGTGACATCTGTCATATGTTGGGGGCTGTGGAGCAGGGGAGCTGTGGTGACATCTGTTGTATGTTGGGGGGCTGTGGTGCAGGAGACCTGCGGGGACATCTGTTGTATGTTGGGGGCTGTGGTGCAGGGACATCTGTCGTATGTTGAGGGCTGTGGTGCGGGGACATTTGTTGTATGTTGGGGGATGTGGTGCAGGGGAGCTGCAGGGACATCTGTTGTATGTTGAGGGCTGTGGTGCAGGAGACTTGCGGGGACATCTGTCGTATGTTGAGGGCTGTGGTGCAGGAGACTTGCGCGGACATCTGTCGTATGTTGGGGGCTGTGGTGCAGGAGAGTTGTGGGGACGTCTGTCATATGTTGGGGGCTGTGGAGACATCTGTCGTATGTTGAGGGCTTTGGTGCAGGGAAGTGGCAGAGACATCTGTTGTATGTTGGGGGCTGTTTTGCAGGAGACCTGCGGGGACATTTGTTGTATGTTGAGGCCTGTGATGCAGGGAAATCTGTCGTATGTTGAGGGCTGTGGTGCGGGGACATCTGTTGTATGTTGGGGGCTGTGGTGCAGGGGAGCTGTGGTGACATCTGTCGTGTGTCTAGGGCAGTGATGCGGAGACCTGTGGTGACATCTATCATATGTTGGGGGCTGTGGTGCAGGGGAGCTGCGGGAACATCTGTTGTATGTTGGGGGCTGTGGTGCAGGGGATCTGCGGGGACATATATTGCATGTTGGGGGCTGTGGTGCAGTGGAGTTGTGGGGACATCTGTCATATGTTGAGGGCTGTGGTGCAGGGGAGTTGCAGAGACATCTGTTGAATGTTGGGAGCTGTGGTGACATCTGTTGTATGTTGGGGGCTGTGGTGCAGGAGACCTGCGGGGACATCTGTTGTATGTTGGGGGCTGTGGTGCAGGGGAGCTGCAGGGACATCTGTTGTATGTTGAGGGCTGTGGTGTAGGAGACTTGCGGGGACATCTCTTGTATGTTGAGGGCTGTGGTGCAGGAGACTTGCGGGGACATCTCTTGTATGTTGAGGGCTGTGGTGCAGGGACATCTCTTGTATGTTGAGGGCTGTGGTGCAGGGACATCTCTTGTATGTTGGGGGCTGTGGTGCAGGAGACCTGCGGGGACATTTGTTGTATGTTGGGGGCTGTGGTGCAGGAGACTTGCGGGGACATCTCTTGTATGTTGAGGGCTGTGGTGCAGGAGACTTGCGGGGACATCTCTTGTATATTGAGGGCTGTGGTGCAGGGACATCTCTTGTATGTTGGGGGCTGTGGTGCAGGAGACCTGCGGGGACATTTGTTGTATGTTGGGGGCTGTGGTGCAGGGGAGCTGCAGGGACATCTGTTGTATATTGAGGGCTGTGGTGCAGAAGACTTGCGGGGACATCTCTTGTATCTTGAGGGCTGTGGTGCAGGGGAGCTGCAGGGACATCTTTTGTATGTTGGGGGCTGTAAGGCTTTGTTTTTCTTCTCTTACCTTCTGCTTTGATTCCCCCAGGACTTTGGTCTGGACATGGAGTCTTTCCGGGAGATGGTCCCCTCCGGCTGCCCTCCTGCCTTCTTACAGCTGGCGTTTCACTGCTGCCGGGTATGTAGGGTCTCACGGTCACCGCGGTGTGTTAGCTGAGCTCAGACGAATAGTGAGTGCAGCTCTGGAGAAGAAGACATGATGTAACAGCAGAATAGTGAGTGCAGCCCTGGGGATAAGCCATGATGTAACAGCAGAATAGTGAGTGCAGCCCTGGAGGATAAGACACGATGTAACAGCAGAATAGTGAGTGCAGCTCTGGAGGATAAGACACGATGTAACAGCAGAATAGTGAGTGCAGCTCTGGAGGATAAGACCTGATGTAACAGCAGAATAGTGAGTGCAGCTCTGGAGGATAAGACATGATGTAACAGCAGAATAGTGAGTGGAGCTCTGGAGAATAAGACATGATGTAACAGCAGAATAGTGAGTGCAGCTCTGGAGCATAAGACATGATGTAACAGCAGAATAGTGAGTGCAGCCCTGGGGATAAGCCATGATGTAACAGCAGAATAGTGAGTGCAGCCCTGGAGGATAAGACACGATGTAACAGCAGAATAGTGAGTGCAGCTCTGGAGGATAAGACCTGATGTAACAGCAGAATAGTGAGTGCAGCTCTGGAGGATAAGACCTGATGTAACAGCAGAATAGTGAGTGCAGCTCTGGAGGATAAGACATGATGTAACAGCAGAATAGTGAATGCAGCTCTGGAGGATAAGACATGATGTAACAGCAGAATAGTGAGTGCAGCTCTGGAGGATAAGACCTGATGTAACAGCAGAATAGTGAGTGCAGCTCTGAAGGATAAGACATGATATAACAGCAGAATAGTGAGTGCAGCTCTGAAGGATAAGACATGATGTAACAGCAGAATAGTGAGTGCAGCTCTGGAGGATAAGACCTGATGTAACAGCAGAATAGTGAGTGCAGCTCTGGAGGATAAGACATGATGTAACAGCAGAATAGTGAGTGCAGCTCTGGAGGATAAGACATGGTGTAACAGCAGAATAGTGAGTGCAGCTCTGGAGGATAAGACATGATGTAACAGCAGAATAGTGAGTGCAGCTCTGGAGGATAAGACATGATGTAACAGCAGAATAGTGAGTGCAGCTCTGGAGGATAAGACATGATGTAACAGCAGAATAGTGAGTGCAGCTCTGGAGGATAATACATGATGTAACAGCAGAATAGTGAGTGCACCTCTGGAGGATGAGACATGATGTAACAGCAGAATAGTGAGTACAGCTCTGGAGGATAAGACGTGATGTAACAGCAGAATAGTGAGTGCAGCTCTGGAGGATAAGACATGATGTAACCTTAGTATTTCTCTTGTTTGCATGACACTTCCCCTTTCTACCTATAGATGGCGCCAGAGTCCAGGTCGTCCTTCTGTGAGGTGAGTCAGCGACTCGATGGCATCCTGGACAGTATGGACGCCCCGATGTCTCCACAAAGTGCTCAGAAAGAGGCAGCGGAGCTGAAAACACCAGGAAGTGGTAAGTTGTTAGTGACCGTCCCCTTCTCTCCTTCTGGGGTCACCTGATCCAATGTCCCCTCATACGATGTCCCCTGATACGATGTCACCTGATCCCATGTCCAATCATACGATGTCCCCTGATACGATGTCACCTGATACGATGTCACCTGATCCCATGTCCCCTCATACGATGTCACCTGATCCCATGTCCCCTCATACGATGTCACCTGATCCCATGTCCCCTCATACGATGTCCCCTCATACGATGTCCCCTCATACGATGTCCCCTCATACGATGTCCCCTGATACGATGTCCCCTGATACGATGTCCCCTGATACGATGTCCCCTGATTCCATGTCCCCTCATACGATGTCACCTGATTCCATGTCCCCTCATACGATGTCACCTGATCCCATGTCCCCTCATACGATGTCCCCTCATACGATGTCCCCTCATACGATGTCCCCTCATACGATGTCCCCTGATACCATGTCACCTGATCCCATGTCCCCTCATACGATGTCACCTGATCCCATGTCACCTGATCCCATGTCCCCTCATACGATGTCCCCTCATACGATGTCCCCTCATACGATGTCCCCTCATACGATGTCCCCTGATACGATGTCCCCTGATACCATGTCACCTGATCCCATGTCCCCTCATACGATGTCACCTGATCCCATGTCCCCTTATACGATGTCCCCTTATACGATGTCCCCTCATACGATGTCCCCTCATACGATGTCCCCCTGATCCCATGTCCCCCTGATCCCTTGTCCCCCTGATCCCTTGTCCCCCTGATCCCATGTCCCCCTGATCCCATGTCCCCTCATACGATGTCACCTGATCCCATGTCCACTGATCCCATGTCCCCTGATCCCATGTCCCCTCATATGATGTCCCCTGATCCCATGTCCCCTCATACGATGTCCTCTCATACAATGTCACCTTCTGACCAGTATAATATTTACTGAAATGATTTACTGTATAAAGTTGTACCTTATGATGTTCTGGGGGACGGGACATAGAGAGGGGCAAAAAAGTATTTAGTCAGCCCCCAATTGTACAAGTTCTCCCCCTTATAAAGATGAGGCTGTAATTATCATCATAGGTTATAACCTCAACTATGAGAGAGAATGAGAAATAATCCATAAAATCACATTGTCCGATTTATAAAGAATTTATTTGTAAATTATGGTGGAAAATAAGTATTTGGTCAATAGGAAAAGTTCCTCTCAATACTTTGTTATATCCCCTTTATTGGCAATGACAGAGGTCACATGTTTTCTGTCTTCACAAGGTTCTCACACACTGTTGCTGGTATTTTAGCCCATTCCTCCATGCAGATCTCCTCTAGAGCAGTGATGTTTTGGGGCTGTCGCTGGGCAACATGGACTTTCAACTCCCTCCAAAGGTTTTCTATGGGGTTGAGATCTGGAGACTGGCTAGGCCACTCCAGGACCTTGAAATGCTTCTTATGAAGCCACTCTTTCCTTGCCCGGGCGGTGTTTTTGGGATCATTGTCATGCTGAAATACCCAGCCACGTTTCATCTTCAATGCCCTTGCTGATGGACGGAGGTTTTCACTCAAAATCTCACAATACATGGCCCCATTCATTCTTTCCTTTACACGGATCAGTCATCCTGATGTTTCCACCCCCATGCTTCACAGTAGTTATGGTGTTCTTTGGCTGCAACTCAACATTCTTTCTCCTCCAAACACGACAAGTTGAGTTTTTACCAAAAAGTTCTATTTTGGTTTCATCTGACCATATGACATTCTCCCAATACTCTTCTGGATCATCCAAGTGCTCTCTAGCAAACTTCAGACGGGCCCGGACATGTACTGGCTTAAGCAGGGGGACACGTCTGGCACTGTATGATGTGAGTCCCTGGCGGTGTAGTGTGTTACTGATGGTAGCCTTTGCTACTTTGGTCCCAGCTCCCTGCAGGTCATTCACTAGGTCCCTCCCGTGTGGTTCTGGGATTTTTGCTCACCGTTCTTGTGATCATTTTGACACCACGGGGTGAGATCTTGAGTGGAGCCCCAGATTGAAGGAGATTAATAGTGGTCTATAATGTTTTCTATTTTCTAATAATTGCTCCCACAGTTGATTTCTTCACACCAAGCTGCTTGCCTATCGCAGATTCAGTCTTCCCAGCCTGGTGCAGGACTACAATTTTGTTTCTGGTGTCCTTGGACAGCTCTTTGGTCTTGGCCATAGTGGAGTTTGGAGTGTGACTGTTTGAGGTTGTGGACAGGTGTCTTATATACTGATAACAACAAGTTCACACAGGAGCCATTAATACAGGTAATGAGTGGAGGTCACAGGAGACTCTTATAGAAGAAGTTACAGGTCTGTGAGAGGCAGAAATCTTACTTGTTTGTAGGTGACCAAATACTTATTTTCCACCATAATTTACAAATAAATTCTTTAATAATCAGACAATGTGATTTATGGATTATTTCTCATTCTATGTTGATAATTACAGCCTCATCTTTATAAGGGGAGAACCCCCACTGTATGAGAATGAGGCTTTACATGTCTCCTCCTCCAGCAAACAACAAGCAAAGAGGTCACCGCAGTATTTATGATTGATCCCATCTATAGGGGGGTATTCACGATCCTTCAGGTCAGAGGTCACCGCAGTATTTATGATTGATCCCATCTATAGGGGGGTATTCACGATCCTTCAGGTCAGAGGTCAGCGCAGTATTTATGATTGATCCCATCTATAGGGGGGTATTCACGATCCTTCAGGTCAGAGGTCACCGCAGTATTTATGATTGATCCCATCTATAGGGGGATATTCACGATCCTTCAGGTCAGAGGTCACCGCAGTATTTATGATTGATCCCATCTATAGGAGGTATTCACGATCCTTCAGGTCAGAGGTCACCGCAGTATTTATGATTGATCCCATCTATAGGGGGATATTCACGATCCTTCAGGTCAGAGGTCACCGCAGTATTTATGATTGATCCCATCTATAGGGGGTATTCACGATCCTTCAGGTCAGAGGTCACCGCAGTATTTATGATTGATCCCATCTATAGGAGGTATTCACGATCCTTAGGTCAGAGGTCACCGCAGTATTTATGATTGATCCCATCTATAGGGGGGTATTCACGATCCTTCAGGTCAGAGGTCACCGCAGTATTTATGATTGATCCCATCTATAGGGGGGTATTCACGATCCTTCAGGTCAGAGGTCACCGCAGTATTTATGATTGATCCCATCTATAGGGGGGTATTCACGATCCTTCAGGTCAGAGGTCACCGCAGTATTTATGATTGATCCCATCTATAGGAGGTATTCACGATCCTTAGGTCAGAGGTCACCGCAGTATTTATGATTGATCCCATCTATAGGGGGGTATTCACGATCCTTCAGGTCAGAGGTCACCGCAGTATTTATGATTGATCCCATCTATAGGGGGGTATTCACGATCCTTCAGGTCAGAGGTCACCGCAGTATTTATGATTGATCCCATCTATAGGGGGGTATTCACGATCCTTCAGGTCAGAGGTCACCGCAGTATTTATGATTGATCCCATCTATAGGGGGGTATTCACGATCCTTCAGGTCAGAGGTCACCGCAGTATTTATGATTGATCCCATCTATAGGGGGGTATTCACGATCCTTCAGGTCAGAGGTCAGCGCAGTATTTATGATTGATCCCATCTATAGGGGGGTATTCACGATCCTTCAGGTCAGAGGTCACCGCAGTATTTATGATTGATCCCATCTATAGGGGGATATTCACGATCCTTCAGGTCAGAGGTCACCGCAGTATTTATGATTGATCCCATCTATAGGGGGTATTCACGATCCTTCAGGTCAGAGGTCACCGCAGTATTTATGATTGATCCCATCTATAGGAGGTATTCACGATCCTTAGGTCAGAGGTCACCGCAGTATTTATGATTGATCCCATCTATAGGGGGGTATTCACGATCCTTCAGGTCAGAGGTCACCGCAGTATTTATGATTGATCCCATCTATAGGAGGTATTCACGATCCTTAGGTCAGAGGTCACCGCAGTATTTATGATTGATCCCATCTATAGGGGGGTATTCACGATCCTTCAGGTCAGAGGTCACCGCAGTATTTATGATTGATCCCATCTATAGGGGGGTATTCACGATCCTTCAGGTCAGAGGTCACCGCAGTATTTATGATTGATCCCATCTATAGGGGGGTATTCACGATCCTTCAGGTCAGAGGTCACCGCAGTATTTATGATTGATCCCATCTATAGGAGGTATTCACGATCCTTAGGTCAGAGGTCACCGCAGTATTTATGATTGATCCCATCTATAGGGGGGTATTCACGATCCTTCAGGTCAGAGGTCACCGCAGTATTTATGATTGATCCCATCTATAGGGGGGTATTCACGATCCTTCAGGTCAGAGGTCACCGCAGTATTTATGATTGATCCCATCTATAGGGGGGTATTCACGATCCTTCAGGTCAGAGGTCACCGCAGTATTTATGATTGATCCCATCTATAGGGGGGTATTCACGATCCTTCAGGTCAGAGGTCACCGCAGTATTTATGATTGATCCCATCTATAGGGGGGTATTCACGATCCTTCAGGTCAGAGGTCACCGCAGTATTTATGATTGATCCCATCTATAGGGGGGTATTCACGATCCTTCAGGTCAGAGGTCACCGCAGTATTTATGATTGATCCCATCTATAGGGGGGTATTCACGATCCTTCAGGTCAGAGGTCACCGCAGTATTTATGATTGATCCCATCTATAGGGGGTATTCACGATCCTTCAGGTCAGAGGTCACCGCAGTATTTATGATTGATCCCATCTATAGGAGGTATTCACGATCCTTCAGGTCAGAGGTCACCGCAGTATTTATGATTGATCCCATCTATAGGAGGTATTCACGATCCTTCAGGTCAGAGGTCACCGCAGTATTTATGATTGATCCCATCTATAGGGGGGTATTCACGATCCTTCAGGTCAGAGGTCACCACAGTATTTATGATTGATCCCATCTATAGGGGGTATTCACGATCCTTCAGGTCAGAGGTCACCGCAGTATTTATGATTGATCCCATCTATAGGGGGGTATTCACGATCCTTCAGGTCAGAGGTCACCGCAGTATTTATGATTGATCCCATCTATAGGAGGTATTCACGATCCTTCAGGTCATAGGTCACCGCAGTATTTGTGATTGCTCCCATCTAGAGGGGGTATTCACGATCCTTCAGGTCAGAGGTCACCGCAGTATTTAGGATTGATCCCATCTATAGGGGGGTATTCACGATCCTTAGGTCAGAGGTCACCGCAGTATTTGTGGTTGATCCCATCTATAGGGGGGTATTCACGATCCTTAGGTCAGAGGTCACCGCAGTATTTATGATTGATCCCATCTATAGGGGGTATTCACGATCCTTCAGGTCATAGGTCACCGCAGTATTTGTGATTGATCCCATCTATAGGAGGTATTCACGATCCTTCAGGTCATAGGTCACCGCAGTATTTGTGATTGATCCCATCTATAGGGGATATTCACGATCCTTAGGTCAGAGGTCACTGCAGTATTTGTGATTGAACCCATCTATAGGGGGTATTCACGATCCTTCAGGTCATAGGTCACCGCAGTATTTGTGATTGCTCCATCTAGAGGGGGTATTCATGATCCTTAGGTCAGAGGTCACCGCAGTATTTAGGATTGATCCCATCTATAGGGGGGTATTCACGATCCTTAGGTCAGAGGTCACCGCAGTATTTGTGGTTGATCCCATCTATAGGGGGTATTCACGATCCTTAGGTCAGAGGTCACCGCAGTATTTATGATTGATCCCAACTATAGGGGGGGTATTCACGATCCTTAGGTCAGAGGTCACAGCAGTATTTGTGATTGATCCCATCTTTAGGGGGTATTCACGATCCTTAGGTCAGAGGTCACCGCAGTATTTATGATTGATCCCATCTATAGGGGGTATTCACGATCCTTAGGTCAGAGGTCACCGCAGTATTTATGATTGATCCATCTATAGGGGGTATTCACGATCCTTCAGGTCAGAGGTCACCGCAGTATTTATGATTGATCCATCTATAGGGGGGTATTCACGATCCTTCAGGTCAGAGGTCACCGCAGTATTTATGATTGATCCCATCTATAGGAGGTATTCACGATCCTTCAGGTCATAGGTCACCGCAGTATTTGTGATTGCTCCCATCTAGAGGGGGTATTCATGATCCTTAGGTCAGAGGTCACCGCAGTATTTAGGATTGATCCCATCTATAGGGGGGTATTCACGATCCTTAGGTCAGAGGTCACCGCAGTATTTGTGGTTGATCCCATCTATAGGGGGGTATTCACGATCCTTAGGTCAGAGGTCACCGCAGTATTTATGATTGATCCCATCTATAGGGGGTATTCACGATCCTTCAGGTCATAGGTCACCCGCAGTATTTGTGATTGATCCCATCTATAGGAGGTATTCACGATCCTTCAGGTCATAGGTCACCGCAGTATTTGTGATTGATCCCATCTATAGGGGGTCTTCACGATCCTTAGGTCAGAGGTCACTGCAGTATTTGTGATTGAACCCATCTATAGGGGGTATTCACGATCCTTCAGGTCATAGGTCACCGCAGTATTTGTGATTGCTCCCATCTATAAGGGGTATTCATGATCCTTAGGTCAGAGCCCGGACGTGGCGCCACCTCATATTAATTTTCTGTTATTATAACATTATATATAGTAACAACATTTTGTTTCTCATATAGGTGGAGGGAGAAGTTCTAAGAAGTCGGATAATCAGGAGCGGACCTGGATCTCCCCACCCACCTGACCAGCGCTTGTCCCGGAGTCAGTCAGACATGTTCTCTCCTCAGGCTCCGCTGGCTCTTCGCTCTCATGGCCCGTACACAGACCTGTTACCTGACACTCCCGCCCGCTTCAATCCCTTCTCACAGCGGAAGACCTGAAAGGAGGAAGAATCAAACTCTATGACACCCCCAGCAAATCGGTCATCTCACTAACCTTTGACCTCCCGCCACCTTTGTCTACCAGATGAGCAGTCCCGTAACCCCTGAGCCAATGGTGGATGCCCAGTGTGAATTCTCTGACCTGGTGACAAGACCGAGACGATGTAGATCTCTTCCATCTTCACCTGAAGTTGTACGTAGAGGAAGCCCGTGCCCGGTCTCCACCCCGGTCCAAAGGGGCCATCGAGATAAAGGAGAGAGCGGTGACCTCTGGCACACGCCTGACTTTAGTTCGGTAGAGGACCGACAGCAGTCAGGACACCAGAGTAGTCAATGGCTTCTTTCGGGACTATTTCCCTAATTCTCTTTTACCGGAGAACTCTTCCGACAATCTTTCAGCAAGTTTAACCTCCCCCAAGAATCTGCCATCCAATGGGATTCCAGCCCTCCGTTAGATATAGACTGTCCGTACACTAAACCCTGTGGTCCTGAATGGAGACCACATTCTGACCTGCAGATTGTCAATGAGACACTAACGGACTACATGAAGGAAATGCCTATAGAAGGAGGTGTCCTACACTGTAATGGGGACAAGACCACGAAAAGTCCTCCATGTGGAGAAAACGGATTTGAGAGGCAGCGAACATAGATGGTTCCCCAAATATCAGTGAATGGATGGATGATCGTTTATCTGGGGAGCGTCCTGATTCCCGAGCCCTGAAATCTCAAGAGAGATCCAAAGACTGGAATAGAAAGTGGAAACCCAACGCAGCATCACCGGGGGGTCCTCCGCAGCCGGAGCAGCCCATGGATTGCTCCAGCAGTCCTGACAGCACAGAAGAGAATAACTTCTGCAGAAGGCTCCCGCACCTACAAACCAATGGATCTCTTCTGGCTCATTCGTCTTCTCCTCACTCTTCATCATCTTCCACACCATCGTCTTCCCGTTCCCCGTCCCCTCCAGTCAGCACTTGGCAACTAGAGCCACAAGGTGTCCCAAACAGGTTGAGCCTTTCGGACAACAACAATGTGGTAAGCAGTAAGCCCATCAGGTGGGTCGGCCTGCTCAATCCACATCCGCTGGGTTCTCTGGAGGGGAATTTATGGGAAGGAAGCCTGCCCGGCCTCGGCTGTGAGGGTGCAGAGAGTGGTAGCATGGCTCCTCTCCACGCATCTTCAAGTTCTGTCCTGGACCACGAGGAGACGGTGTCATGTCCTGCCTGCTGTTTGGGCGGGTTTAGTTTCATATCAGTCTGCCGCAGGTCCCCCCGGACACATCCCGCTATCAGAACCTGAACTGTGAGGCGAGCCGAGGACTCATTCACACAGCTCCAGACTCGGCACTCCTCGGCCAGGACCCAGTAGGAAGCTGCCAGAAGCACAGACTTAAGTGGCGCATGCATGGACTGATGCCATGTGTTCTGTACCGGGCGGCACGGGCTGCGGTGGCTTTGTTTACATATTGTGGAGCTGCCATATTTGGTTGCGTCCAGTTCACGTCTTTATTCGAGGTTTGCACTCAGCTTTAGCTACCACTGGTGCAGACTAGCGAAAACTAAGGAAAAATGTTTTGTTGTACAAAAAAAAATGTCCTAAGCGTGTTCTGCACAAACTTGGCTACGATCTAGAGGTCTTTTGGGTATATTTATGTCTAGCACGTCCTAAGACGCAGCCCCTCAGCCCCTTTAAGTCCTCATGCCTGTACACTATGGGAATGAATAGCATGCGCTCTGCAGGTCCATGAGCCCAATGCATAGAATTACTAGAACTCCTGCAGAGATATGTTATGATAAATGCCCATGAGCCTCTTTGTGTGGATGCCTGGACCAGTACAGCCCTGCACGCCTAGTACACAGCAGGCCTTGTCTACTTTATGGCAGCAGCTGCCCTGTACACCGCAGCAGCCGCTCGTCTTGTACACTGCAGAAGCCGCTCGTCTTGTACACTGCAGAAGCCGCTCGTCTTGTACACTGCAGAAGCCGCTCGTTCTTGTGCACTGCAGCAGCCGCTCGTCTTGTGCACTGCAGCAGCCGCTCGTCTTGTGCACTGCAGCAGCAGCTCGTCTTGTGCACTGCAGCAGCCGCTCGTCTTGTGCACTGCAGCAGCCGCTCGTCTTGTGCACTGCAGCAGCCGCTCGTCTTGTGCACTGCAGCAGCCGCTCGTCTTGTGCACTGCAGCAGCCGCTCGTCTTGTGCACTGCAGCAGCCGCTCGTCTTGTGCACTGCAGCAGCCGCTCGTCTTGTGCACTGCAGCAGCCGCTCGTCTTGTGCACTGCAGCAGCCGCTCGTCTTGTGCACTGCAGCAGCCGCTCGTCTTGTGCACTGCAGCAGCCGCTCGTCTTGTACACTGCAGCAGCCGCTCGTCTTGTACACTGCAGCAGCCGCTCGTCTTGTACACTGCAGCAGCCGCTCGTCTTGTACACTGCAGCAGCCGCTCGTCTTGTACACTGCAGCAGCCGCTCGTCTTGTACACGGCAGCAGCCGCTCGTCTTGTACACGGCAGCAGCCGCTCGTCTTGTACACGGCAGCAGCCGCTCGTCTTGTACACGGCAGCAGCCGCTCGTCTTGTACACGCAGAGCCGCTCGTCTTGTACACGGCAGCAGCCGCTCGTCTTGTACACGGCAGCAGCCGCTCTTCTTGTACACGGCAGCAGCCGCTCGTCTTGTACACGGCAGCAGCCGCTCGTCTTGTACACGGCAGCAGCCGCTCGTCTTGTACACGGCAGCAGCCGCTCGTCTTGTACACGGCAGCAGCCGCTCGTCTTGTACACGGCAGCAGCCGCTCGTCTTGTACACGGCAGCAGCCGCTCGTCTTGTACACGGCAGCAGCCGCTCGTCTTGTACACGCAGCAGCCGCTCGTCTAGTACACGGCAGCAGCCGCTCGTCTAGTAC
>NW_026608339.1:0-74482 GCF_029499605.1 Hyla sarda
ATGTCAGTGGTATTGAGTGACATCACAGCACAGTGCTAAGGCTCCTGGGCCTGGACACAGCAGCGGCTGCAATATCTCAACGGAGAATACGTTTATATCTATGTGTGTGTGTGCGCATATATATATATATATATATATATATATATATATATATATATATATATATATTTCTCCGCCGAAATCACTTTTAAACCCATTTCCACCTTTTTTTCCCTTCTCTTCCTCTTACTTTTTTTTCACGTTTTTTTACGTTTTTCTCCTTTTCGCCTCTTTTCTGGGCGTATTATTCTTCTTTTTCTTCTTTTTTTTCGTCTAATGCATACCCCATCAGTGCAGCAATGCTTATTCAATACCGCCAGCAGATGGAGACACTGGGGGATAATTTTCTAAGGATTTATACTGATTTTTCCTGTCTGAATTTGTCGCACAGAAAGTTGCAGGCCAAATATGTGTGACATTTCTGCGACTTTAGCTTCTAGAGCATTTTTACAACATTATACATAGGTGCTGAATACATAAAAAGCGACTGTTCAGCGACAGACAAGTCGCATCGGCTGAAAGTAGGCCAGAATGTCAGTCCATGTTGGAGCAGGTTTAGATACAGTCTAAAGCATAGATCTCAAAGTCTGTGCACAGAATTTAGCAAGGGCCTCGCACCTTCTGATGCATCAGGTAGGTGCACAATAGCATAGCCTAACCCTCTGTACTTTGGTCTATATTGATGCGGGACATAGACAGCCAGCTGATGACCAATCCATTAGTGCAATGGATGGCTGGAAGCATTTGTCTTTGCCTTTGCAATACCACAGAAGCAATGCATGGTCAATGTACAGCAATGACACACCTGTGTGAACAGCCAGGAGACCCCCCATGTTATGTTACATAGTTACATAGTTAGTACGGTCGAAAAAAGACATATGTCCATCACGTTCAACCAGGGAATTAAGGGGTAGGGGTGTGGCGCGATATTGGGGAAGGGATGAGATTTTATATTTCTTCATAAGCATTAATCTTATTTTGTCAATTAGGAACATTCAGCACCCACCCGCTATCAAGGCAGCTGCCTATCATGTCATGCCCTACCTGCACAGGTGTGCTGGCTACTCAAATGATCCAATTAAGGAGGCCATTTAGTCAGCAGCAGCAGAAGTCCTGTGCCTGGACGCTCCAACAGGGGCCAGACACAAGCAGAAGCAGAAGCAGCAGAAGCAGCAGCAGCACCACCTTTTGTTTTTTGGCTGCAGCAGCAGCAAGGCCCACAGGGCTGGCTAGCTGGCTAGCCAGCAAGCAGGTAGCAATGAAAGTAGGAATCTTTCTTTTTAACCCTGTAAGGGGGTGGTGCACTGTACCCGAAGATACTGCCATATCGGGTCAATGCATAGGGCGACGGAAGCAAGCTTCGAAATCGGCCCCCGTTCTCAAAAATCCATTTAATATATGGTCCCCAGATAGGGGACGTATCAGATATTAAACTGATAAGAACAGATACTACACTTGATCTTAGCCAAAAGGCCGAGAAGCGATAACCGTGAAAGGGGCGGGCCCAACAAGGTCCCCTTCATGGGCACTATCACTGCTTGCTGTCAGGGAGGCTGCCAGACAATTTTCCATGCACACTCTGGGCTGGGGGGCAGTCAACCACCAGTACACACAGCAGAACCTAAACCCATACCATTATTGCTAAGCAGCAAGACAGGGGCCCATTGCACTCCCACGGGGCCTTTTTAAATGCAATCCATAACCCGGATTTGCCAGGAACCCTTCTTACTCCTCCTACTTGCATGTGACACTGGGCTTAGGATCTGCATAGGAAACACACACACAAGCACACACCTACCTTTGTTGCCTGCAGATGCCTCCTTGGCTGTCCCCAAACGGTATCAAACCAACACCCACGGGAAGCTGTAAGCATAGAGGACATGCCTGCACCCCATTGGACTTACCTGTGTGGGTTAAATCCGGGTTATTTGACAACCTATGGCGGTGATGGTTCTGCTCAGGCAGATCAGTGCTGATGCTCCTCATAAAGCTGTCGCTGCTGTGAAGGTTCTAGGTGACATCACAAATCCCTTTGGTTACATACACAACAAAGCTGGGTTGTTGTTGTTTACACTCTGCAAGGCCTGTGGAAGTGAGTGACATCATAGCACTGTAGTTCTGAGGGTTCAAGATGGATGCAACAATCTCCTGTTGCTTCTATGAAGGCCATAATAGACGACATCACCAAACAGCTCCATAGTCACATACACAGCAAAGGAGAGATGTTGTTTACACCTAGTGATGTCAGTGGTATTGAGTGACATCACAGCACAGTGCTAAGGCTCCTGGGCCTGGACACAGCAGCGGCTGCAATATCTCAACGGAGAATACGTTTATATCTATGTGTGTGTGTGCGCATATATATATATATATATATATATATATATATATATATATATATATATATTCTCCGCCGAAATCACTTTTAAACCCATTTCCACCTTTTTTTCCCTTCTCTTCCTCTTACTTTTTTTTCACGTTTTTTTACGTTTTTCTCCTTTTCGCCTCTTTTCTGGGCGTATTATTCTTCTTTTTCTTCTTTTTTTTCGTCTAATGCATACCCCATCAGTGCAGCAATGCTTATTCAATACCGCCAGCAGATGGAGACACTGGGGGATAATTTTCTAAGGATTTATACTGATTTTTCCTGTCTGAATTTGTCGCACAGAAAGTTGCAGGCCAAATATGTGTGACATTTCTGCGACTTTAGCTTCTAGAGCATTTTTACAACATTATACATAGGTGCTGAATACATAAAAAGCGACTGTTCAGCGACAGACAAGTCGCATCGGCTGAAAGTAGGCCAGAATGTCAGTCCATGTTGGAGCAGGTTTAGATACAGTCTAAAGCATAGATCTCAAAGTCTGTGCACAGAATTTAGCAAGGGCCTCGCACCTTCTGATGCATCAGGTAGGTGCACAATAGCATAGCCTAACCCTCTGTACTTTGGTCTATATTGATGCGGGACATAGACAGCCAGCTGATGACCAATCCATTAGTGCAATGGATGGCTGGAAGCATTTGTCTTTGCCTTTGCAATACCACAGAAGCAATGCATGGTCAATGTACAGCAATGACACACCTGTGTGAACAGCCAGGAGACCCCCCCCATGTTATGTTACATAGTTACATAGTTAGTACGGTCGAAAAAAGACATATGTCCATCACGTTCAACCAGGGAATTAAGGGGTAGGGGTGTGGCGCGATATTGGGGAAGGGATGAGATTTTATATTTCTTCATAAGCATTAATCTTATTTTGTCAATTAGGAACATTCAGCACCCACCCGCTATCAAGGCAGCTGCCTATCATGTCATGCCCTACCTGCACAGGTGTGCTGGCTACTCAAATGATCCAATTAAGGAGGCCATTTAGTCAGCAGCAGCAGAAGTCCTGTGCCTGGACGCTCCAACAGGGGCCAGACACAAGCAGAAGCAGAAGCAGCAGAAGCAGCAGCAGCACCACCTTTTGTTTTTTGGCTGCAGCAGCAGCAAGGCCCACAGGGCTGGCTAGCTGGCTAGCCAGCAAGCAGGTAGCAATGAAAGTAGGAATCTTTCTTTTTAACCCTGTAAGGGGGTGGTGCACTGTACCCGAAGATACTGCCATATCGGGTCAATGCATAGGGCGACGGAAGCAAGCTTCGAAATCGGCCCCCGTTCTCAAAAATCCATTTAATATATGGTCCCCAGATAGGGGACGTATCAGATATTAAACTGATAAGAACAGATACTACACTTGATCTTAGCCAAAAGGCCGAGAAGCGATAACCGTGAAAGGGGCGGGCCCAACAAGGTCCCCTTCATGGGCACTATCACTGCTTGCTGTCAGGGAGGCTGCCAGACAATTTTCCATGCACACTCTGGGCTGGGGGGCAGTCAACCACCAGTACACACAGCAGAACCTAAACCCATACCATTATTGCTAAGCAGCAAGACAGGGGCCCATTGCACTCCCACGGGGCCTTTTTAAATGCAATCCATAACCCGGATTTGCCAGGAACCCTTCTTACTCCTCCTACTTGCATGTGACACTGGGCTTAGGATCTGCATAGGAAACACACACACAAGCACACACCTACCTTTGTTGCCTGCAGATGCCTCCTTGGCTGTCCCCAAACGGTATCAAACCAACACCCACGGGAAGCTGTAAGCATAGAGGACATGCCTGCACCCCATTGGACTTACCTGTGTGGGTTAAATCCGGGTTATTTGACAACCTATGGCGGTGATGGTTCTGCTCAGGCAGAGCAGTGCTGATGCTCCTCATAAAGCTGTCGCTGCTGTGAAGGTTCTAGGTGACATCACAAATCCCTTTGGTTACATACACAACAAAGCTGGGTTGTTGTTGTTTACACTCTGCAAGGCCTGTGGAAGTGAGTGACATCATAGCACTGTAGTTCTGAGGGTTCAAGATGGATGCAACAATCTCCTGTTGCTTCTATGAAGGCCGTAATAGACGACATCACCAAACAGCTCCATAGTCACATACACAGCAAAGGAGAGATGTTGTTTACACCTAGTGATGTCAGTGGTATTGAGTGACATCACAGCACAGTGCTAAGGCTCCTGGGCCTGGACACAGCAGCGGCTGCAATATCTCAACGGAGAATACGTTTATATCTATGTGTGTGTGTGCGCATATATATATATATATATATATATATATATATATATATATATATATATATTTCTCCGCCGAAATCACTTTTAAACCCATTTCCACCTTTTTTTCCCTTCTCTTCCTCTTACTTTTTTTTCACGTTTTTTTACGTTTTTCTCCTTTTCGCCTCTTTTCTGGGCGTATTATTCTTCTTTTTCTTCTTTTTTTTCGTCTAATGCATACCCCATCAGTGCAGCAATGCTTATTCAATACCGCCAGCAGATGGAGACACTGGGGGATAATTTTCTAAGGATTTATACTGATTTTTCCTGTCTGAATTTGTCGCACAGAAAGTTGCAGGCCAAATATGTGTGACATTTCTGCGACTTTAGCTTCTAGAGCATTTTTACAACATTATACATAGGTGCTGAATACATAAAAAGCGACTGTTCAGCGACAGACAAGTCGCATCGGCTGAAAGTAGGCCAGAATGTCAGTCCATGTTGGAGCAGGTTTAGATACAGTCTAAAGCATAGATCTCAAAGTCTGTGCACAGAATTTAGCAAGGGCCTCGCACCTTCTGATGCATCAGGTAGGTGCACAATAGCATAGCCTAACCCTCTGTACTTTGGTCTATATTGATGCGGGACATAGACAGCCAGCTGATGACCAATCCATTAGTGCAATGGATGGCTGGAAGCATTTGTCTTTGCCTTTGCAATACCACAGAAGCAATGCATGGTCAATGTACAGCAATGACACACCTGTGTGAACAGCCAGGAGACCCCCCCCCCCCCCCCCATGTTATGTTACATAGTTACATAGTTAGTACGGTCGAAAAAAGACATATGTCCATCACGTTCAACCAGGGAATTAAGGGGTAGGGGTGTGGCGCGATATTGGGGAAGGGATGAGATTTTATATTTCTTCATAAGCATTAATCTTATTTTGTCAATTAGGAACATTCAGCACCCACCCGCTATCAAGGCAGCTGCCTATCATGTCATGCCCTACCTGCACAGGTGTGCTGGCTACTCAAATGATCCAATTAAGGAGGCCATTTAGTCAGCAGCAGCAGAAGTCCTGTGCCTGGACGCTCCAACAGGGGCCAGACACAAGCAGAAGCAGAAGCAGCAGAAGCAGCAGCAGCACCACCTTTTGTTTTTTGGCTGCAGCAGCAGCAAGGCCCACAGGGCTGGCTAGCTGGCTAGCCAGCAAGCAGGTAGCAATGAAAGTAGGAATCTTTCTTTTTAACCCTGTAAGGGGGTGGTGCACTGTACCCGAAGATACTGCCATATCGGGTCAATGCATAGGGCGACGGAAGCAAGCTTCGAAATCGGCCCCCGTTCTCAAAAATCCATTTAATATATGGTCCCCAGATAGGGGACGTATCAGATATTAAACTGATAAGAACAGATACTACACTTGATCTTAGCCAAAAGGCCGAGAAGCGATAACCGTGAAAGGGGCGGGCCCAACAAGGTCCCCTTCATGGGCACTATCACTGCTTGCTGTCAGGGAGGCTGCCAGACAATTTTCCATGCACACTCTAGGCTGGGGGGCAGTCAACCACCAGTACACACAGCAGAACCTAAACCCATACCATTATTGCTAAGCAGCAAGACAGGGGCCCATTGCACTCCCACGGGGCCTTTTTAAATGCAATCCATAACCCGGATTTGCCAGGAACCCTTCTTACTCCTCCTACTTGCATGTGACACTGGGCTTAGGATCTGCATAGGAAACACACACACAAGCACACACCTACCTTTGTTGCCTGCAGATGCCTCCTTGGCTGTCCCCAAACGGTATCAAACCAACACCCACGGGAAGCTGTAAGCATAGAGGACATGCCTGCACCCCATTGGACTTACCTGTGTGGGTTAAATCCGGGTTATTTGACAACCTATGGCGGTGATGGTTCTGCTCAGGCAGAGCAGTGCTGATGCTCCTCATAAAGCTGTCGCTGCTGTGAAGGTTCTAGGTGACATCACAAATCCCTTTGGTTACATACACAACAAAGCTGGGTTGTTGTTGTTTACACTCTGCAAGGCCTGTGGAAGTGAGTGACATCATAGCACTGTAGTTCTGAGGGTTCAAGATGGATGCAACAATCTCCTGTTGCTTCTATGAAGGCCGTAATAGACGACATCACCAAACAGCTCCATAGTCACATACACAGCAAAGGAGAGATGTTGTTTACACCTAGTGATGTCAGTGGTATTGAGTGACATCACAGCACAGTGCTAAGGCTCCTGGGCCTGGACACAGCAGCGGCTGCAATATCTCAACGGAGAATACGTTTATATCTATGTGTGTGTGTGCGCATATATATATATATATATATATATATATATATATATATATATATTTCTCCGCCGAAATCACTTTTAAACCCATTTCCACCTTTTTTTCCCTTCTCTTCCTCTTACTTTTTTTTCACGTTTTTTTACGTTTTTCTCCTTTTCGCCTCTTTTCTGGGCGTATTATTCTTCTTTTTCTTCTTTTTTTTCGTCTAATGCATACCCCATCAGTGCAGCAATGCTTATTCAATACCGCCAGCAGATGGAGACACTGGGGGATAATTTTCTAAGGATTTATACTGATTTTTCCTGTCTGAATTTGTCGCACAGAAAGTTGCAGGCCAAATATGTGTGACATTTCTGCGACTTTAGCTTCTAGAGCATTTTTACAACATTATACATAGGTGCTGAATACATAAAAAGCGACTGTTCAGCGACAGACAAGTCGCATCGGCTGAAAGTAGGCCAGAATGTCAGTCCATGTTGGAGCAGGTTTAGATACAGTCTAAAGCATAGATCTCAAAGTCTGTGCACAGAATTTAGCAAGGGCCTCGCACCTTCTGATGCATCAGGTAGGTGCACAATAGCATAGCCTAACCCTCTGTACTTTGGTCTATATTGATGCGGGACATAGACAGCCAGCTGATGACCAATCCATTAGTGCAATGGATGGCTGGAAGCATTTGTCTTTGCCTTTGCAATACCACAGAAGCAATGCATGGTCAATGTACAGCAATGACACACCTGTGTGAACAGCCAGGAGACCCCCCCCCCCCCCCCCCATGTTATGTTACATAGTTACATAGTTAGTACGGTCGAAAAAAGACATATGTCCATCACGTTCAACCAGGGAATTAAGGGGTAGGGGTGTGGCGCGATATTGGGGAAGGGATGAGATTTTATATTTCTTCATAAGCATTAATCTTATTTTGTCAATTAGGAACATTCAGCACCCACCCGCTATCAAGGCAGCTGCCTATCATGTCATGCCCTACCTGCACAGGTGTGCTGGCTACTCAAATGATCCAATTAAGGAGGCCATTTAGTCAGCAGCAGCAGAAGTCCTGTGCCTGGACGCTCCAACAGGGGCCAGACACAAGCAGAAGCAGAAGCAGCAGAAGCAGCAGCAGCACCACCTTTTGTTTTTTGGCTGCAGCAGCAGCAAGGCCCACAGGGCTGGCTAGCTGGCTAGCCAGCAAGCAGGTAGCAATGAAAGTAGGAATCTTTCTTTTTAACCCTGTAAGGGGGTGGTGCACTGTACCCGAAGATACTGCCATATCGGGTCAATGCATAGGGCGACGGAAGCAAGCTTCGAAATCGGCCCCCGTTCTCAAAAATCCATTTAATATATGGTCCCCAGATAGGGGACGTATCAGATATTAAACTGATAAGAACAGATACTACACTTGATCTTAGCCAAAAGGCCGAGAAGCGATAACCGTGAAAGGGGCGGGCCCAACAAGGTCCCCTTCATGGGCACTATCACTGCTTGCTGTCAGGGAGGCTGCCAGACAATTTTCCATGCACACTCTGGGCTGGGGGGCAGTCAACCACCAGTACACACAGCAGAACCTAAACCCATACCATTATTGCTAAGCAGCAAGACAGGGGCCCATTGCACTCCCACGGGGCCTTTTTAAATGCAATCCATAACCCGGATTTGCCAGGAACCCTTCTTACTCCTCCTACTTGCATGTGACACTGGGCTTAGGATCTGCATAGGAAACACACACACAAGCACACACCTACCTTTGTTGCCTGCAGATGCCTCCTTGGCTGTCCCCAAACGGTATCAAACCAACACCCACGGGAAGCTGTAAGCATAGAGGACATGCCTGCACCCCATTGGACTTACCTGTGTGGGTTAAATCCGGGTTATTTGACAACCTATGGCGGTGATGGTTCTGCTCAGGCAGAGCAGTGCTGATGCTCCTCATAAAGCTGTCGCTGCTGTGAAGGTTCTAGGTGACATCACAAATCCCTTTGGTTACATACACAACAAAGCTGGGTTGTTGTTGTTTACACTCTGCAAGGCCTGTGGAAGTGAGTGACATCATAGCACTGTAGTTCTGAGGGTTCAAGATGGATGCAACAATCTCCTGTTGCTTCTATGAAGGCCGTAATAGACGACATCACCAAACAGCTCCATAGTCACATACACAGCAAAGGAGAGATGTTGTTTACACCTAGTGATGTCAGTGGTATTGAGTGACATCACAGCACAGTGCTAAGGCTCCTGGGCCTGGACACAGCAGCGGCTGCAATATCTCAACGGAGAATACGTTTATATCTATGTGTGTGTGTGCGCATATATATATATATATATATATATATATATATATATATATAAATATATATATATATATTTCTCCGCCGAAATCACTTTTAAACCCATTTCCACCTTTTTTTCCCTTCTCTTCCTCTTACTTTTTTTTCACGTTTTTTTACGTTTTTCTCCTTTTCGCCTCTTTTCTGGGCGTATTATTCTTCTTTTTCTTCTTTTTTTTCGTCTAATGCATACCCCATCAGTGCAGCAATGCTTATTCAATACCGCCAGCAGATGGAGACACTGGGGGATAATTTTCTAAGGATTTATACTGATTTTTCCTGTCTGAATTTGTCGCACAGAAAGTTGCAGGCCAAATATGTGTGACATTTCTGCGACTTTAGCTTCTAGAGCATTTTTACAACATTATACATAGGTGCTGAATACATAAAAAGCGACTGTTCAGCGACAGACAAGTCGCATCGGCTGAAAGTAGGCCAGAATGTCAGTCCATGTTGGAGCAGGTTTAGATACAGTCTAAAGCATAGATCTCAAAGTCTGTGCACAGAATTTAGCAAGGGCCTCGCACCTTCTGATGCATCAGGTAGGTGCACAATAGCATAGCCTAACCCTCTGTACTTTGGTCTATATTGATGCGGGACATAGACAGCCAGCTGATGACCAATCCATTAGTGCAATGGATGGCTGGAAGCATTTGTCTTTGCCTTTGCAATACCACAGAAGCAATGCATGGTCAATGTACAGCAATGACACACCTGTGTGAACAGCCAGGAGACACCCCCCCCCCCCCCCATGTTATGTTACATAGTTACATAGTTAGTACGGTCGAAAAAAGACATATGTCCATCACGTTCAACCAGGGAATTAAGGGGTAGGGGTGTGGCGCGATATTGGGGAAGGGATGAGATTTTATATTTCTTCATAAGCATTAATCTTATTTTGTCAATTAGGAACATTCAGCACCCACCCGCTATCAAGGCAGCTGCCTATCATGTCATGCCCTACCTGCACAGGTGTGCTGGCTACTCAAATGATCCAATTAAGGAGGCCATTTAGTCAGCAGCAGCAGAAGTCCTGTGCCTGGACGCTCCAACAGGGGCCAGACACAAGCAGAAGCAGAAGCAGCAGAAGCAGCAGCAGCACCACCTTTTGTTTTTTGGCTGCAGCAGCAGCAAGGCCCACAGGGCTGGCTAGCTGGCTAGCCAGCAAGCAGGTAGCAATGAAAGTAGGAATCTTTCTTTTTAACCCTGTAAGGGGGTGGTGCACTGTACCCGAAGATACTGCCATATCGGGTCAATGCATAGGGCGACGGAAGCAAGCTTCGAAATCGGCCCCCGTTCTCAAAAATCCATTTAATATATGGTCCCCAGATAGGGGACGTATCAGATATTAAACTGATAAGAACAGATACTACACTTGATCTTAGCCAAAAGGCCGAGAAGCGATAACCGTGAAAGGGGCGGGCCCAACAAGGTCCCCTTCATGGGCACTATCACTGCTTGCTGTCAGGGAGGCTGCCAGACAATTTTCCATGCACACTCTGGGCTGGGGGGCAGTCAACCACCAGTACACACAGCAGAACCTAAACCCATACCATTATTGCTAAGCAGCAAGACAGGGGCCCATTGCACTCCCACGGGGCCTTTTTAAATGCAATCCATAACCCGGATTTGCCAGGAACCCTTCTTACTCCTCCTACTTGCATGTGACACTGGGCTTAGGATCTGCATAGGAAACACACACACAAGCACACACCTACCTTTGTTGCCTGCAGATGCCTCCTTGGCTGTCCCCAAACGGTATCAAACCAACACCCACGGGAAGCTGTAAGCATAGAGGACATGCCTGCACCCCATTGGACTTACCTGTGTGGGTTAAATCCGGGTTATTTGACAACCTATGGCGGTGATGGTTCTGCTCAGGCAGAGCAGTGCTGATGCTCCTCATAAAGCTGTCGCTGCTGTGAAGGTTCTAGGTGACATCACAAATCCCTTTGGTTACATACACAACAAAGCTGGGTTGTTGTTGTTTACACTCTGCAAGGCCTGTGGAAGTGAGTGACATCATAGCACTGTAGTTCTGAGGGTTCAAGATGGATGCAACAATCTCCTGTTGCTTCTATGAAGGCCGTAATAGACGACATCACCAAACAGCTCCATAGTCACATACACAGCAAAGGAGAGATGTTGTTTACACCTAGTGATGTCAGTGGTATTGAGTGACATCACAGCACAGTGCTAAGGCTCCTGGGCCTGGACACAGCAGCGGCTGCAATATCTCAACGGAGAATACGTTTATATCTATGTGTGTGTGTGCGCATATATATATATATATATATATATATATATATATATATATATATATTTCTCCGCCGAAATCACTTTTAAACCCATTTCCACCTTTTTTTCCCTTCTCTTCCTCTTACTTTTTTTTCACGTTTTTTTACGTTTTTCTCCTTTTCGCCTCTTTTCTGGGCGTATTATTCTTCTTTTTCTTCTTTTTTTTCGTCTAATGCATACCCCATCAGTGCAGCAATGCTTATTCAATACCGCCAGCAGATGGAGACACTGGGGGATAATTTTCTAAGGATTTATACTGATTTTTCCTGTCTGAATTTGTCGCACAGAAAGTTGCAGGCCAAATATGTGTGACATTTCTGCGACTTTAGCTTCTAGAGCATTTTTACAACATTATACATAGGTGCTGAATACATAAAAAGCGACTGTTCAGCGACAGACAAGTCGCATCGGCTGAAAGTAGGCCAGAATGTCAGTCCATGTTGGAGCAGGTTTAGATACAGTCTAAAGCATAGATCTCAAAGTCTGTGCACAGAATTTAGCAAGGGCCTCGCACCTTCTGATGCATCAGGTAGGTGCACAATAGCATAGCCTAACCCTCTGTACTTTGGTCTATATTGATGCGGGACATAGACAGCCAGCTGATGACCAATCCATTAGTGCAATGGATGGCTGGAAGCATTTGTCTTTGCCTTTGCAATACCACAGAAGCAATGCATGGTCAATGTACAGCAATGACACACCTGTGTGAACAGCCAGGAGACCCCCCCCCCCCCCCCATGTTATGTTACATAGTTACATAGTTAGTACGGTCGAAAAAAGACATATGTCCATCACGTTCAACCAGGGAATTAAGGGGTAGGGGTGTGGCGCGATATTGGGGAAGGGATGAGATTTTATATTTCTTCATAAGCATTAATCTTATTTTGTCAATTAGGAACATTCAGCACCCACCCGCTATCAAGGCAGCTGCCTATCATGTCATGCCCTACCTGCACAGGTGTGCTGGCTACTCAAATGATCCAATTAAGGAGGCCATTTAGTCAGCAGCAGCAGAAGTCCTGTGCCTGGACGCTCCAACAGGGGCCAGACACAAGCAGAAGCAGAAGCAGCAGAAGCAGCAGCAGCACCACCTTTTGTTTTTTGGCTGCAGCAGCAGCAAGGCCCACAGGGCTGGCTAGCTGGCTAGCCAGCAAGCAGGTAGCAATGAAAGTAGGAATCTTTCTTTTTAACCCTGTAAGGGGGTGGTGCACTGTACCCGAAGATACTGCCATATCGGGTCAATGCATAGGGCGACGGAAGCAAGCTTCGAAATCGGCCCCCGTTCTCAAAAATCCATTTAATATATGGTCCCCAGATAGGGGACGTATCAGATATTAAACTGATAAGAACAGATACTACACTTGATCTTAGCCAAAAGGCCGAGAAGCGATAACCGTGAAAGGGGCGGGCCCAACAAGGTCCCCTTCATGGGCACTATCACTGCTTGCTGTCAGGGAGGCTGCCAGACAATTTTCCATGCACACTCTGGGCTGGGGGGCAGTCAACCACCAGTACACACAGCAGAACCTAAACCCATACCATTATTGCTAAGCAGCAAGACAGGGGCCCATTGCACTCCCACGGGGCCTTTTTAAATGCAATCCATAACCCGGATTTGCCAGGAACCCTTCTTACTCCTCCTACTTGCATGTGACACTGGGCTTAGGATCTGCATAGGAAACACACACACAAGCACACACCTACCTTTGTTGCCTGCAGATGCCTCCTTGGCTGTCCCCAAACGGTATCAAACCAACACCCACGGGAAGCTGTAAGCATAGAGGACATGCCTGCACCCCATTGGACTTACCTGTGTGGGTTAAATCCGGGTTATTTGACAACCTATGGCGGTGATGGTTCTGCTCAGGCAGAGCAGTGCTGATGCTCCTCATAAAGCTGTCGCTGCTGTGAAGGTTCTAGGTGACATCACAAATCCCTTTGGTTACATACACAACAAAGCTGGGTTGTTGTTGTTTACACTCTGCAAGGCCTGTGGAAGTGAGTGACATCATAGCACTGTAGTTCTGAGGGTTCAAGATGGATGCAACAATCTCCTGTTGCTTCTATGAAGGCCGTAATAGACGACATCACCAAACAGCTCCATAGTCACATACACAGCAAAGGAGAGATGTTGTTTACACCTAGTGATGTCAGTGGTATTGAGTGACATCACAGCACAGTGCTAAGGCTCCTGGGCCTGGACACAGCAGCGGCTGCAATATCTCAACGGAGAATACGTTTATATCTATGTGTGTGTGTGCGCATATATATATATATATATATATATATATATATATATATATATATTTCTCCGCCGAAATCACTTTTAAACCCATTTCCACCTTTTTTTCCCTTCTCTTCCTCTTACTTTTTTTTCACGTTTTTTTACGTTTTTCTCCTTTTCGCCTCTTTTCTGGGCGTATTATTCTTCTTTTTCTTCTTTTTTTTCGTCTAATGCATACCCCATCAGTGCAGCAATGCTTATTCAATACCGCCAGCAGATGGAGACACTGGGGGATAATTTTCTAAGGATTTATACTGATTTTTCCTGTCTGAATTTGTCGCACAGAAAGTTGCAGGCCAAATATGTGTGACATTTCTGCGACTTTAGCTTCTAGAGCATTTTTACAACATTATACATAGGTGCTGAATACATAAAAAGCGACTGTTCAGCGACAGACAAGTCGCATCGGCTGAAAGTAGGCCAGAATGTCAGTCCATGTTGGAGCAGGTTTAGATACAGTCTAAAGCATAGATCTCAAAGTCTGTGCACAGAATTTAGCAAGGGCCTCGCACCTTCTGATGCATCAGGTAGGTGCACAATAGCATAGCCTAACCCTCTGTACTTTGGTCTATATTGATGCGGGACATAGACAGCCAGCTGATGACCAATCCATTAGTGCAATGGATGGCTGGAAGCATTTGTCTTTGCCTTTGCAATACCACAGAAGCAATGCATGGTCAATGTACAGCAATGACACACCTGTGTGAACAGCCAGGAGACCCCCCCCCCCCCCCATGTTATGTTACATAGTTACATAGTTAGTACGGTCGAAAAAAGACATATGTCCATCACGTTCAACCAGGGAATTAAGGGGTAGGGGTGTGGCGCGATATTGGGGAAGGGATGAGATTTTATATTTCTTCATAAGCATTAATCTTATTTTGTCAATTAGGAACATTCAGCACCCACCCGCTATCAAGGCAGCTGCCTATCATGTCATGCCCTACCTGCACAGGTGTGCTGGCTACTCAAATGATCCAATTAAGGAGGCCATTTAGTCAGCAGCAGCAGAAGTCCTGTGCCTGGACGCTCCAACAGGGGCCAGACACAAGCAGAAGCAGAAGCAGCAGAAGCAGCAGCAGCACCACCTTTTGTTTTTTGGCTGCAGCAGCAGCAAGGCCCACAGGGCTGGCTAGCTGGCTAGCCAGCAAGCAGGTAGCAATGAAAGTAGGAATCTTTCTTTTTAACCCTGTAAGGGGGTGGTGCACTGTACCCGAAGATACTGCCATATCGGGTCAATGCATAGGGCGACGGAAGCAAGCTTCGAAATCGGCCCCCGTTCTCAAAAATCCATTTAATATATGGTCCCCAGATAGGGGACGTATCAGATATTAAACTGATAAGAACAGATAAGGTTTCAACAAAATTTTATTGAATAAATAAGAAACCATACAAAATTTAAAATGCAAAATAATAAAAGGTTCACAAAAGTTTTAAAATACAAATAATAAAACCAGTAATAAAAGGAGAAAAAATAAAAATGGCAGGATAAAACATTATACAAATGTCATAAAAACTGATTATACTGTTATTTCGTTCCATAGAGGCAGACACCACATGGATGCTGCCTCGCTGGCCCCCAACTGTTTCTTGTCTCTTAGGTAATAGATGTACATCTCACTCAGGGCCAGCTTTATACAGTTTTTAACATCAATAAAATCATGTTTAAAAAGTAAGATGTTCCTAACTTTCCAGATGGCATTTTTAAAACAATTAATAATCATCCAGCAGATCATCTGCTGTTTAAAATTGGGGCAGTTAAAAAGACCGTAAAAGACACATTCGTGATTAAAATCTTTTAGGCCGCAGGCCCACTTCAAAAGTGGGCCTACCTTCCTCCAAAGCTCCCGTGCAAAAGGGCAGTTCCAAAATATGTGCAGCACCGTTTCGTCCACTCCGCAGCCATCTCTCGGGCACTTGGCTCTCGCCACCAGTCCTCGCCTGTGCTGGAACTCACGAGTAGGGAGGCACTGGTGGACGATTGCCCAGGCAAGATCCCTGTGTACATTCGCCAGAAACTTCCCGTACACGTTCCGCCATACCTTTTTGGATCTTGCCTGTGTGAAATTGGACACTGCCAGGGTAACCTCACTCCGCCTGAGGACCTTTGATACCTTTCTCTGGTCCCCCAGTATGTCAGGCTCCAAATCTTGGAGACCTAGGAGCCTGACTGTCTTTTCCAACACCACATAATGTTTTGGGGGACACAGAAGCACCGGAGCGTTCAGAGGGATGCGCAACCATCTTTTAAAAACCATGCCCGCAGCGTACCTTAAAAAGCAGCTAAAAATGCCATCGGATTTAATAATTTTAAAACAGAAACAGAAATACTTTATGTAAAAGAAAGTAAAAAGGTTAGGAACATCTTTCCCGCCATTATCTTTACTTTTGTACATAAAATCACGCTTTAATTTCTCCATTTTTGAACCCCATAAAAAAGAAAAAACAATTCTAGTTACTTTTTTAATGTATAAAATAGATGGAGGAAATACCATGGCAATGTATAGCATAATAGGGAGTAAAACCATCTTTATTATTAAAATCTTCCCCTCCATGGTAAGGTTTCTAAGATTCCACATTAAAATCTTCTTCTCCATCTTAGCTATAGCTGAATCCCAGTTAGGGCTCCCATCATTGACCTGGTTAAAAACAATACCTAAAACTTTAATTTGATCCTGTTGCATTGTGACTCCTGGGGTGATGGATGAATCCCAGGAGCCAATATAAAAACAGTCACATTTATCTGTGTTTAGCTTAAAACCAGAGACCTCGCAGAAATAGCTGGTGTTCCTCAATGCCCCCCTCATGGATGGAGAGTCCGGGCACAGTATGGTGACATCATCCATGTACCCCAACACCTTTAGATGGGTCCCTCCTCCACCAGGTATCGGTACGCCTCTTACTACCCGGTCTTTTCTGAGGAGGGCCATCAGTGGTTCGATTGCGCAAATAAAAAGGAGTGGGGACAGGGGGCAGCCCTGTTTGACACCTGATAAAAGAGGAACACCGCTGGTTAAAAAGCCATTAACAGAGACTTGACTAAAACAGGATCGGTATAAAAGCATGATTCGGCTTAAAATCGTTTCAGGCACTGCCATCTTTTTAAGAACTAAAAACAGGTATTCATGGGAGACCCTATCAAAGGCTTTTTCAAAGTCTAAGGATAAAATTGCTACAGTTTGATTTCTATCCTTAAAATACCATAAAACATCTCTTAAAATATTTAGGGATTCAGCTATAGACCTTCCAGGTACCCCACAAACCTGATTTGGGTGAATTAATTTATGAATAAAAGGTTTAAAACGGACAGCTAATAACTTGGCTAAAACTTTATAATCGACATTTAAAAGTGTGATGGGGCGCCAATTTTTTAGCATATCCTTTTCACCCTTTTTAAAAAGTAATGATACAATCCCCCTCCTCCAGGAAGGGGGAAGTTCATTAACAATAAAAGTTTCTTTATACAATAAAACCATATCATCCTTTAAAATATCCCAAAAAGCTAAATAAAATTCGATGGGTAAACCATCTTCCCCAGGGGCCTTCCCACTAGAAAAACTTTTAAAAACAAATAAAAGTTCATCTAAGTTAAGATCACGGGATAAAACCTCCTGGTCTAAAACATCTAGCTTAAAATCAAGGGAATTAAGAACATGTTCTAAAAAGGATGGATTAAGATCTTTCTTATTAAAAAGAAGCTGGTAGAAGTTAAAAACTGCATCTAACATGCCTTTTGGAGTGGATTCACCCTCAAGGTTTTGGATGATATCCCTCCTATTCATCACTTTTTTAAAAAAGAAACGGGAACATTTCTCGCCCTCCTCCAGGTGCTGCACATGTGAGTTAAAAATGATTTGTTTCCCTTTCTTTTCTATGGCATGTTTTATTTGAGTTTTAAGGTTTAAAATATCATTTTCTACATCCATACCAGCTTCTTTCAATTTAAAAAGTACATTTAAACGCATGTTAAGAACATAAAACCACTGTTTTTCCATTTTTGCCTTCTTCTTACCTGCTTTGATAAAAAAAAATCTGATTTTAGATTTGGTGCCCTCCCACCAGTGCAGCATAGGCTCGTGGGGTTTTCTTTGTGATTGCCAGCATTGGTAGGTCCGCACAAACTCCTCTTTTATCTCAGGGTCCTCTAGGAGTGTGGTGTTTAATCTCCAGAGGCCCCTTTTTGCTTTTTGCTCCCCCTCTAGCTCCAGGCCCACCAAGAGGAGCTTATGATCAGAGAAGATATTCTGCTCGAGCGTGCATTTCAGGGGTTTAAAAGCTCTAGAGGAAAAAATAAAATCGATTCTGGAGCTCACTCTTCCATTGGACCATGTGGCGCCTGGGTCCTCCGGCAAGAGATCCTTCCAGCAATCTTTCAAATTAAAATCATCAATAAAATTTTTAAGCAGGTAAGAAGTGCGGTCTTTACGATTAATATCCCCACCCTGCCGGTGTTCCCCATCACATATGCAGTTAAAATCACCTCCCACCAGCAGGGGGGAAGACCCAACACAAAACAGTGGTAAAATTTCAAATAGTTCTGCCCGCTCCTGTTTATCAGGAGGGGCATACACATTTAAAACACGAATTAAAAGTCCATTAAAATATAGATGAATTAAAAGAGCTCTGCCAGGCACAATCTCAGTTACTGTATGAATAGAAAAGGACTGGCCTCGGCAGAGCAGCCCAACACCCACAGAACGACAGTCATTTGCACCGGACCATATGGATGGGCCCAGCTTCCAGTCTTCTTTTAAGTCTTTATAGTCCATTTTACTAGGGATTCCACATTCTTGTAGCAGGCAAAGGTCAAAGTCACATGTCTCTAGATAAGAAAATAAAGCAGCCCTGCGATCAGGGCTCTTTAAGGACCTCACATTGAGTGAGGCAATTTTTACAGGGATAGGCATAGTTTATGGAGAGTCCGTGCTTGGAGAATCAAAGTCAATAATAAGCTGCGTACCGTCATCCCCCGCCTGCGGGGTCATCAGCTCCTTGATGTTCTGAGGGTCGGAGCTTGAGATCGATGATGCCCCGACCCTGAGCTCGCTCTCGTCCGAACTACGGCACGCCGCTTTCCTTTGAATGTCTTCCTCTTCTTCTTCTCTTTGTCTTTTAAATGTCACACTGCTGTCCATATCCTCTGTGTTGCTCTCACTCGATGTAATCTCTGGCCCCCGGCTGATGGATCTGCGTCTTCTTTCATCATTTGACGACTGGAACTGCTGCACAGGGGCCTGTGAGGCCTCTTTTCCGGAACCTTTGCCGCTACCTTGGGAAGTTTTCATCGCTTGTTCCCCAGCAAGCGTTGCTGAGGACTGTTGCTCCAACTTCCCCATCGATCGACGATGGCCAGTTTTACCCACCGGGTCCACTGCTGGCGGGGCAGCAAACCCTGGTTTGGCGCCACTTGTCTTCTTGGCCCTGTCCTGTATAGGCGGAGTAACAGGACCGGGCTCAGACCTGGCCACCTGGCTCCCCTTCCGGCGGGCTTTCACCGGGGCCTCTTCGTCCGGAGCAGGGCGACCCTGGGCCAAGCCAGTACCTGGCTTATGCTGCAATTTTGGGTCCACTTTTGCCCCCACCGAGGCCCGTCGGCTGCCACCCGCCACAGGTGAGCCCCCTTCAGAAGTTTCGGCGGGCTCTTGAGCCAGGTAGGAAGTCGATCGACGTCTTTCAATTTCCCGGGCAGTAAACTCGATCACCCGCCCGGGCTTCGTGGAATCCCCATGGCCTCCCCCTAGCACTACCACCGGTGGGCCCCCCGATGGAGCACCAGAGGTCTTGGGCCTGGACCCATCAGTACCTGCCATCTGGGGTTTGGGCATCTTAAAAAAGGACGTCTTTTGTCCTGTCCCCTCTTTGGGTGGGCCCAGCCTTGACCCACCCATCGTAGTTTTTGCTTTATGGGGACAGGAATTAAAATCGTGATTTTCCTCTCCGCAGAGGTTGCACCTTATCGTATGGCTACATCTTGAGGCTATGTGACCTTCTTGGCCACACCTATTGCAGCGAATCACACGCTCCGCGCCGCAGGTCTCCTGGGTGTGGCCAAACCTCAAGCAATTTCGGCAATACATAGGCATTTGAGGATAGAACAGGAAGCCCCGAACTCTCCCGATGGCAAAATTTGGGGGCGGATGGCAAAGACCCCCAATACCACCGGGATCCTTACGGAGCTTGACCCAGAACTTCCTCTTGCCGTTCCAGAACCGCACGGAGTTCAAGATTTTGTTTGCGAATCGCACCTCTTCGCAGTATCGCCGAAGAAAAGTGGCTATATCCTCCGTGGTCACATGAGGGCTGTGCATAGCCACCACCAACGGTATATGTTCCTCACCATAGAGGAACTGGAACGAAAGACCGTCGAGTCGATCGTCCCTCTGGTCCGCACCAGACAAGGTTGCATAGATGTTATCGCAACACGCCGTGGCCGTGAAGGTGACGGTATACAGGCCACGGCTTTCCTGGTCATTTAGACACAGGATGTCCTCCCTATTGAGGCGGAAGTAGTCAAGAAGAATCACCTCCGCAATGAAGCGGAGGTTCTTCAACTGACGATGGCTCTCCGACACCTCTATGCGGATGGTATTTCGCATCGACATTTCCCCAGAGGGGAAAGCCCAGGAGAACGGCATCTTCCACACCCAGGGACTAAGCCCCTTCCCCAATAGCAGCAGGGGCTCGGAATCCCGCTATAAAAGCGGAACCCTTACCCAAGGCAGAGGTCGGGGGTACCCTAGGTGCTTCCGAAGCTACAGGTAACGCTCAACGTACCGAAAATGCCTTCTGAGACACAAGGTCCCAGAGACAGGGGGATCGCAACCCGTTGTCCGTGGACTAAGCCCGCTCCCCAATAGCAGCAAGGGGGTGAAGTCCCTCCGTAAGGAGAGACAATCCCCCAAGGCCGAGAAGCGGGGTACCACAGACACCTTCCGACCAGACCAAATGCAGATACTACACTTGATCTTAGCCAAAAGGCCGAGAAGCGATCTTTTTTTTCGATGTCCCTTTTCGCCGAAGCTACTAGGGGACCACAAATGCTCCCGGCATCCCCCTTGGCGTTAGTCAAGGTATCTGCCCGCAGAGCCGATTACGGTAGGTACCCTGCAAAAGCAGGAGTACCCGGGGTGTTTGCAGGGAGGTGCGGAACCTAATGGCCACACACACCTCCCCTAGACCGCCAGGAGGGACACCCAGAAGGGCTACCGCATCCTGACCAATCCTGTGAACACACAACACGCAAAAAGTGACACAGTGAGACAAAAAAGAAATAAATAAGTGAATGTGTGCAGATATACTGCCCGGACATCCGGCCGGATCTATAAAAATTTCTCTGATCCTAGCCAGAAGGCCGGGAATCAAGAGGTGAGTGCCACAAGGTGAAGAGATTATGGTGCCCGTGCTTCAACTCAGTGAGTCTATCCTCCCAGTGAGTTTCGGCACCTCGGGGTCACCACTCCCCGAGGCACAAAAGTACCTCGGCTCTAGACCCTCTCAGCCTCATGGCGAGACCCGGAGGGAACAGGTCACATCGGGGCAGCCGTCGAGCTGATTCCTCAGAACCAGCCCCGGAAAGCCCTGGTACACCTGCATCCTCCATGCAGCACCCATCCCCACCAGCATGAAAAACTGATAAGAACAGATACTACACTTGATCTTAGCCAAAAGGCCGAGAAGCGATAACCGTGAAAGGGGCGGGCCCAACAAGGTCCCCTTCATGGGCACTATCACTGCTTGCTGTCAGGGAGGCTGCCAGACAATTTTCCATGCACACTCTGGGCTGGGGGGCAGTCAACCACCAGTACACACAGCAGAACCTAAACCCATACCATTATTGCTAAGCAGCAAGACAGGGGCCCATTGCACTCCCACGGGGCCTTTTTAAATGCAATCCATAACCCGGATTTGCCAGGAACCCTTCTTACTCCTCCTACTTGCATGTGACACTGGGCTTAGGATCTGCATAGGAAACACACACACAAGCACACACCTACCTTTGTTGCCTGCAGATGCCTCCTTGGCTGTCCCCAAACGGTATCAAACCAACACCCACGGGAAGCTGTAAGCATAGAGGACATGCCTGCACCCCATTGGACTTACCTGTGTGGGTTAAATCCGGGTTATTTGACAACCTATGGCGGTGATGGTTCTGCTCAGGCAGAGCAGTGCTGATGCTCCTCATAAAGCTGTCGCTGCTGTGAAGGTTCTAGGTGACATCACAAATCCCTTTGGTTACATACACAACAAAGCTGGGTTGTTGTTGTTTACACTCTGCAAGGCCTGTGGAAGTGAGTGACATCATAGCACTGTAGTTCTGAGGGTTCAAGATGGATGCAACAATCTCCTGTTGCTTCTATGAAGGCCGTAATAGACGACATCACCAAACAGCTCCATAGTCACATACACAGCAAAGGAGAGATGTTGTTTACACCTAGTGATGTCAGTGGTATTGAGTGACATCACAGCACAGTGCTAAGGCTCCTGGGCCTGGACACAGCAGCGGCTGCAATATCTCAACGGAGAATACGTTTATATCTATGTGTGTGTGTGCGCATATATATATATATATATATATATATATATATATATATATATTTCTCCGCCGAAATCACTTTTAAACCCATTTCCACCTTTTTTTCCCTTCTCTTCCTCTTACTTTTTTTTCACGTTTTTTTACGTTTTTCTCCTTTTCGCCTCTTTTCTGGGCGTATTATTCTTCTTTTTCTTCTTTTTTTTCGTCTAATGCATACCCCATCAGTGCAGCAATGCTTATTCAATACCGCCAGCAGATGGAGACACTGGGGGATAATTTTCTAAGGATTTATACTGATTTTTCCTGTCTGAATTTGTCGCACAGAAAGTTGCAGGCCAAATATGTGTGACATTTCTGCGACTTTAGCTTCTAGAGCATTTTTACAACATTATACATAGGTGCTGAATACATAAAAAGCGACTGTTCAGCGACAGACAAGTCGCATCGGCTGAAAGTAGGCCAGAATGTCAGTCCATGTTGGAGCAGGTTTAGATACAGTCTAAAGCATAGATCTCAAAGTCTGTGCACAGAATTTAGCAAGGGCCTCGCACCTTCTGATGCATCAGGTAGGTGCACAATAGCATAGCCTAACCCTCTGTACTTTGGTCTATATTGATGCGGGACATAGACAGCCAGCTGATGACCAATCCATTAGTGCAATGGATGGCTGGAAGCATTTGTCTTTGCCTTTGCAATACCACAGAAGCAATGCATGGTCAATGTACAGCAATGACACACCTGTGTGAACAGCCAGGAGACCCCCCCCCCCCCCCCCCCCATGTTATGTTACATAGTTACATAGTTAGTACGGTCGAAAAAAGACATATGTCCATCACGTTCAACCAGGGAATTAAGGGGTAGGGGTGTGGCGCGATATTGGGGAAGGGATGAGATTTTATATTTCTTCATAAGCATTAATCTTATTTTGTCAATTAGGAACATTCAGCACCCACCCGCTATCAAGGCAGCTGCCTATCATGTCATGCCCTACCTGCACAGGTGTGCTGGCTACTCAAATGATCCAATTAAGGAGGCCATTTAGTCAGCAGCAGCAGAAGTCCTGTGCCTGGACGCTCCAACAGGGGCCAGACACAAGCAGAAGCAGAAGCAGCAGCAGCACCACCTTTTGTTTTTTGGCTGCAGCAGCAGCAAGGCCCACAGGGCTGGCTAGCTGGCTAGCCAGCAAGCAGGTAGCAATGAAAGTAGGAATCTTTCTTTTTAACCCTGTAAGGGGGTGGTGCACTGTACCCGAAGATACTGCCATATCGGGTCAATGCATAGGGCGACGGAAGCAAGCTTCGAAATCGGCCCCCGTTCTCAAAAATCCATTTAATATATGGTCCCCAGATAGGGGACGTATCAGATATTAAACTGATAAGAACAGATACTACACTTGATCTTAGCCAAAAGGCCGAGAAGCGATAACCGTGAAAGGGGCGGGCCCAACAAGGTCCCCTTCATGGGCACTATCACTGCTTGCTGTCAGGGAGGCTGCCAGACAATTTTCCATGCACACTCTGGGCTGGGGGGCAGTCAACCACCAGTACACACAGCAGAACCTAAACCCATACCATTATTGCTAAGCAGCAAGACAGGGGCCCATTGCACTCCCACGGGGCCTTTTTAAATGCAATCCATAACCCGGATTTGCCAGGAACCCTTCTTACTCCTCCTACTTGCATGTGACACTGGGCTTAGGATCTGCATAGGAAACACACACACAAGCACACACCTACCTTTGTTGCCTGCAGATGCCTCCTTGGCTGTCCCCAAACGGTATCAAACCAACACCCACGGGAAGCTGTAAGCATAGAGGACATGCCTGCACCCCATTGGACTTACCTGTGTGGGTTAAATCCGGGTTATTTGACAACCTATGGCGGTGATGGTTCTGCTCAGGCAGAGCAGTGCTGATGCTCCTCATAAAGCTGTCGCTGCTGTGAAGGTTCTAGGTGACATCACAAATCCCTTTGGTTACATACACAACAAAGCTGGGTTGTTGTTGTTTACACTCTGCAAGGCCTGTGGAAGTGAGTGACATCATAGCACTGTAGTTCTGAGGGTTCAAGATGGATGCAACAATCTCCTGTTGCTTCTATGAAGGCCGTAATAGACGACATCACCAAACAGCTCCATAGTCACATACACAGCAAAGGAGAGATGTTGTTTACACCTAGTGATGTCAGTGGTATTGAGTGACATCACAGCACAGTGCTAAGGCTCCTGGGCCTGGACACAGCAGCGGCTGCAATATCTCAACGGAGAATACGTTTATATCTATGTGTGTGTGTGCGCATATATATATATATATATATATATATATATATATATATATATATATTTCTCCGCCGAAATCACTTTTAAACCCATTTCCACCTTTTTTTCCCTTCTCTTCCTCTTACTTTTTTTTCACGTTTTTTTACGTTTTTCTCCTTTTCGCCTCTTTTCTGGGCGTATTATTCTTCTTTTTCTTCTTTTTTTTCGTCTAATGCATACCCCATCAGTGCAGCAATGCTTATTCAATACCGCCAGCAGATGGAGACACTGGGGGATAATTTTCTAAGGATTTATACTGATTTTTCCTGTCTGAATTTGTCGCACAGAAAGTTGCAGGCCAAATATGTGTGACATTTCTGCGACTTTAGCTTCTAGAGCATTTTTACAACATTATACATAGGTGCTGAATACATAAAAAGCGACTGTTCAGCGACAGACAAGTCGCATCGGCTGAAAGTAGGCCAGAATGTCAGTCCATGTTGGAGCAGGTTTAGATACAGTCTAAAGCATAGATCTCAAAGTCTGTGCACAGAATTTAGCAAGGGCCTCGCACCTTCTGATGCATCAGGTAGGTGCACAATAGCATAGCCTAACCCTCTGTACTTTGGTCTATATTGATGCGGGACATAGACAGCCAGCTGATGACCAATCCATTAGTGCAATGGATGGCTGGAAGCATTTGTCTTTGCCTTTGCAATACCACAGAAGCAATGCATGGTCAATGTACAGCAATGACACACCTGTGTGAACAGCCAGGAGACCCCCCCCCCCCCCCCCATGTTATGTTACATAGTTACATAGTTAGTACGGTCGAAAAAAGACATATGTCCATCACGTTCAACCAGGGAATTAAGGGGTAGGGGTGTGGCGCGATATTGGGGAAGGGATGAGATTTTATATTTCTTCATAAGCATTAATCTTATTTTGTCAATTAGGAACATTCAGCACCCACCCGCTATCAAGGCAGCTGCCTATCATGTCATGCCCTACCTGCACAGGTGTGCTGGCTACTCAAATGATCCAATTAAGGAGGCCATTTAGTCAGCAGCAGCAGAAGTCCTGTGCCTGGACGCTCCAACAGGGGCCAGACACAAGCAGAAGCAGAAGCAGCAGAAGCAGCAGCAGCACCACCTTTTGTTTTTTGGCTGCAGCAGCAGCAAGGCCCACAGGGCTGGCTAGCTGGCTAGCCAGCAAGCAGGTAGCAATGAAAGTAGGAATCTTTCTTTTTAACCCTGTAAGGGGGTGGTGCACTGTACCCGAAGATACTGCCATATCGGGTCAATGCATAGGGCGACGGAAGCAAGCTTCGAAATCGGCCCCCGTTCTCAAAAATCCATTTAATATATGGTCCCCAGATAGGGGACGTATCAGATATTAAACTGATAAGAACAGATACTACACTTGATCTTAGCCAAAAGGCCGAGAAGCGATAACCGTGAAAGGGGCGGGCCCAACAAGGTCCCCTTCATGGGCACTATCACTGCTTGCTGTCAGGGAGGCTGCCAGACAATTTTCCATGCACACTCTGGGCTGGGGGGCAGTCAACCACCAGTACACACAGCAGAACCTAAACCCATACCATTATTGCTAAGCAGCAAGACAGGGGCCCATTGCACTCCCACGGGGCCTTTTTAAATGCAATCCATAACCCGGATTTGCCAGGAACCCTTCTTACTCCTCCTACTTGCATGTGACACTGGGCTTAGGATCTGCATAGGAAACACACACACAAGCACACACCTACCTTTGTTGCCTGCAGATGCCTCCTTGGCTGTCCCCAAACGGTATCAAACCAACACCCACGGGAAGCTGTAAGCATAGAGGACATGCCTGCACCCCATTGGACTTACCTGTGTGGGTTAAATCCGGGTTATTTGACAACCTATGGCGGTGATGGTTCTGCTCAGGCAGAGCAGTGCTGATGCTCCTCATAAAGCTGTCGCTGCTGTGAAGGTTCTAGGTGACATCACAAATCCCTTTGGTTACATACACAACAAAGCTGGGTTGTTGTTGTTTACACTCTGCAAGGCCTGTGGAAGTGAGTGACATCATAGCACTGTAGTTCTGAGGGTTCAAGATGGATGCAACAATCTCCTGTTGCTTCTATGAAGGCCGTAATAGACGACATCACCAAACAGCTCCATAGTCACATACACAGCAAAGGAGAGATGTTGTTTACACCTAGTGATGTCAGTGGTATTGAGTGACATCACAGCACAGTGCTAAGGCTCCTGGGCCTGGACACAGCAGCGGCTGCAATATCTCAACGGAGAATACGTTTATATCTATGTGTGTGTGTGCGCATATATATATATATATATATATATATATATATATATATATATATATATATATATTCTCCGCCGAAATCACTTTTAAACCCATTTCCACCTTTTTTTCCCTTCTCTTCCTCTTACTTTTTTTTCACGTTTTTTTACGTTTTTCTCCTTTTCGCCTCTTTTCTGGGCGTATTATTCTTCTTTTTCTTCTTTTTTTTCGTCTAATGCATACCCCATCAGTGCAGCAATGCTTATTCAATACCGCCAGCAGATGGAGACACTGGGGGATAATTTTCTAAGGATTTATACTGATTTTTCCTGTCTGAATTTGTCGCACAGAAAGTTGCAGGCCAAATATGTGTGACATTTCTGCGACTTTAGCTTCTAGAGCATTTTTACAACATTATACATAGGTGCTGAATACATAAAAAGCGACTGTTCAGCGACAGACAAGTCGCATCGGCTGAAAGTAGGCCAGAATGTCAGTCCATGTTGGAGCAGGTTTAGATACAGTCTAAAGCATAGATCTCAAAGTCTGTGCACAGAATTTAGCAAGGGCCTCGCACCTTCTGATGCATCAGGTAGGTGCACAATAGCATAGCCTAACCCTCTGTACTTTGGTCTATATTGATGCGGGACATAGACAGCCAGCTGATGACCAATCCATTAGTGCAATGGATGGCTGGAAGCATTTGTCTTTGCCTTTGCAATACCACAGAAGCAATGCATGGTCAATGTACAGCAATGACACACCTGTGTGAACAGCCAGGAGACCCCCCCCCCCCCCCCATGTTATGTTACATAGTTACATAGTTAGTACGGTCGAAAAAAGACATATGTCCATCACGTTCAACCAGGGAATTAAGGGGTAGGGGTGTGGCGCGATATTGGGGAAGGGATGAGATTTTATATTTCTTCATAAGCATTAATCTTATTTTGTCAATTAGGAACATTCAGCACCCACCCGCTATCAAGGCAGCTGCCTATCATGTCATGCCCTACCTGCACAGGTGTGCTGGCTACTCAAATGATCCAATTAAGGAGGCCATTTAGTCAGCAGCAGCAGAAGTCCTGTGCCTGGACGCTCCAACAGGGGCCAGACACAAGCAGAAGCAGAAGCAGCAGAAGCAGCAGCAGCACCACCTTTTGTTTTTTGGCTGCAGCAGCAGCAAGGCCCACAGGGCTGGCTAGCTGGCTAGCCAGCAAGCAGGTAGCAATGAAAGTAGGAATCTTTCTTTTTAACCCTGTAAGGGGGTGGTGCACTGTACCCGAAGATACTGCCATATCGGGTCAATGCATAGGGCGACGGAAGCAAGCTTCGAAATCGGCCCCCGTTCTCAAAAATCCATTTAATATATGGTCCCCAGATAGGGGACGTATCAGATATTAAACTGATAAGAACAGATACTACACTTGATCTTAGCCAAAAGGCCGAGAAGCGATAACCGTGAAAGGGGCGGGCCCAACAAGGTCCCCTTCATGGGCACTATCACTGCTTGCTGTCAGGGAGGCTGCCAGACAATTTTCCATGCACACTCTGGGCTGGGGGGCAGTCAACCACCAGTACACACAGCAGAACCTAAACCCATACCATTATTGCTAAGCAGCAAGACAGGGGCCCATTGCACTCCCACGGGGCCTTTTTAAATGCAATCCATAACCCGGATTTGCCAGGAACCCTTCTTACTCCTCCTACTTGCATGTGACACTGGGCTTAGGATCTGCATAGGAAACACACACACAAGCACACACCTACCTTTGTTGCCTGCAGATGCCTCCTTGGCTGTCCCCAAACGGTATCAAACCAACACCCACGGGAAGCTGTAAGCATAGAGGACATGCCTGCACCCCATTGGACTTACCTGTGTGGGTTAAATCCGGGTTATTTGACAACCTATGGCGGTGATGGTTCTGCTCAGGCAGAGCAGTGCTGATGCTCCTCATAAAGCTGTCGCTGCTGTGAAGGTTCTAGGTGACATCACAAATCCCTTTGGTTACATACACAACAAAGCTGGGTTGTTGTTGTTTACACTCTGCAAGGCCTGTGGAAGTGAGTGACATCATAGCACTGTAGTTCTGAGGGTTCAAGATGGATGCAACAATCTCCTGTTGCTTCTATGAAGGCCGTAATAGACGACATCACCAAACAGCTCCATAGTCACATACACAGCAAAGGAGAGATGTTGTTTACACCTAGTGATGTCAGTGGTATTGAGTGACATCACAGCACAGTGCTAAGGCTCCTGGGCCTGGACACAGCAGCGGCTGCAATATCTCAACGGAGAATACGTTTATATCTATGTGTGTGTGTGCGCATATATATATATATATATATATATATATATATATACATATATATATATATATATATATATATATTTCTCCGCCGAAATCACTTTTAAACCCATTTCCACCTTTTTTTCCCTTCTCTTCCTCTTACTTTTTTTTCACGTTTTTTTACGTTTTTCTCCTTTTCGCCTCTTTTCTGGGCGTATTATTCTTCTTTTTCTTCTTTTTTTTCGTCTAATGCATACCCCATCAGTGCAGCAATGCTTATTCAATACCGCCAGCAGATGGAGACACTGGGGGATAATTTTCTAAGGATTTATACTGATTTTTCCTGTCTGAATTTGTCGCACAGAAAGTTGCAGGCCAAATATGTGTGACATTTCTGCGACTTTAGCTTCTAGAGCATTTTTACAACATTATACATAGGTGCTGAATACATAAAAAGCGACTGTTCAGCGACAGACAAGTCGCATCGGCTGAAAGTAGGCCAGAATGTCAGTCCATGTTGGAGCAGGTTTAGATACAGTCTAAAGCATAGATCTCAAAGTCTGTGCACAGAATTTAGCAAGGGCCTCGCACCTTCTGATGCATCAGGTAGGTGCACAATAGCATAGCCTAACCCTCTGTACTTTGGTCTATATTGATGCGGGACATAGACAGCCAGCTGATGACCAATCCATTAGTGCAATGGATGGCTGGAAGCATTTGTCTTTGCCTTTGCAATACCACAGAAGCAATGCATGGTCAATGTACAGCAATGACACACCTGTGTGAACAGCCAGGAGACCCCCCCCCCCCCCCCATGTTATGTTACATAGTTACATAGTTAGTACGGTCGAAAAAAGACATATGTCCATCACGTTCAACCAGGGAATTAAGGGGTAGGGGTGTGGCGCGATATTGGGGAAGGGATGAGATTTTATATTTCTTCATAAGCATTAATCTTATTTTGTCAATTAGGAACATTCAGCACCCACCCGCTATCAAGGCAGCTGCCTATCATGTCATGCCCTACCTGCACAGGTGTGCTGGCTACTCAAATGATCCAATTAAGGAGGCCATTTAGTCAGCAGCAGCAGAAGTCCTGTGCCTGGACGCTCCAACAGGGGCCAGACACAAGCAGAAGCAGAAGCAGCAGAAGCAGCAGCAGCACCACCTTTTGTTTTTTGGCTGCAGCAGCAGCAAGGCCCACAGGGCTGGCTAGCTGGCTAGCCAGCAAGCAGGTAGCAATGAAAGTAGGAATCTTTCTTTTTAACCCTGTAAGGGGGTGGTGCACTGTACCCGAAGATACTGCCATATCGGGTCAATGCATAGGGCGACGGAAGCAAGCTTCGAAATCGGCCCCCGTTCTCAAAAATCCATTTAATATATGGTCCCCAGATAGGGGACGTATCAGATATTAAACTGATAAGAACAGATACTACACTTGATCTTAGCCAAAAGGCCGAGAAGCGATAACCGTGAAAGGGGCGGGCCCAACAAGGTCCCCTTCATGGGCACTATCACTGCTTGCTGTCAGGGAGGCTGCCAGACAATTTTCCATGCACACTCTGGGCTGGGGGGCAGTCAACCACCAGTACACACAGCAGAACCTAAACCCATACCATTATTGCTAAGCAGCAAGACAGGGGCCCATTGCACTCCCACGGGGCCTTTTTAAATGCAATCCATAACCCGGATTTGCCAGGAACCCTTCTTACTCCTCCTACTTGCATGTGACACTGGGCTTAGGATCTGCATAGGAAACACACACACAAGCACACACCTACCTTTGTTGCCTGCAGATGCCTCCTTGGCTGTCCCCAAACGGTATCAAACCAACACCCACGGGAAGCTGTAAGCATAGAGGACATGCCTGCACCCCATTGGACTTACCTGTGTGGGTTAAATCCGGGTTATTTGACAACCTATGGCGGTGATGGTTCTGCTCAGGCAGAGCAGTGCTGATGCTCCTCATAAAGCTGTCGCTGCTGTGAAGGTTCTAGGTGACATCACAAATCCCTTTGGTTACATACACAACAAAGCTGGGTTGTTGTTGTTTACACTCTGCAAGGCCTGTGGAAGTGAGTGACATCATAGCACTGTAGTTCTGAGGGTTCAAGATGGATGCAACAATCTCCTGTTGCTTCTATGAAGGCCGTAATAGACGACATCACCAAACAGCTCCATAGTCACATACACAGCAAAGGAGAGATGTTGTTTACACCTAGTGATGTCAGTGGTATTGAGTGACATCACAGCACAGTGCTAAGGCTCCTGGGCCTGGACACAGCAGCGGCTGCAATATCTCAACGGAGAATACGTTTATATCTATGTGTGTGTGTGCGCATATATATATATATATATATATATATATATATATATATATATATATATCTCCGCCGAAATCACTTTTAAACCCATTTCCACCTTTTTTTCCCTTCTCTTCCTCTTACTTTTTTTTCATTTTTTTACGTTTTTCTCCTTTTCGCCTCTTTTCTGGGCGTATTATTCTTCTTTTTCTTCTTTTTTTTCGTCTAATGCATACCCCATCAGTGCAGCAATGCTTATTCAATACCGCCAGCAGATGGAGACACTGGGGGATAATTTTCTAAGGATTTATACTGATTTTTCCTGTCTGAATTTGTCGCACAGAAAGTTGCAGGCCAAATATGTGTGACATTTCTGCGACTTTAGCTTCTAGAGCATTTTTACAACATTATACATAGGTGCTGAATACATAAAAAGCGACTGTTCAGCGACAGACAAGTCGCATCGGCTGAAAGTAGGCCAGAATGTCAGTCCATGTTGGAGCAGGTTTAGATACAGTCTAAAGCATAGATCTCAAAGTCTGTGCACAGAATTTAGCAAGGGCCTCGCACCTTCTGATGCATCAGGTAGGTGCACAATAGCATAGCCTAACCCTCTGTACTTTGGTCTATATTGATGCGGGACATAGACAGCCAGCTGATGACCAATCCATTAGTGCAATGGATGGCTGGAAGCATTTGTCTTTGCCTTTGCAATACCACAGAAGCAATGCATGGTCAATGTACAGCAATGACACACCTGTGTGAACAGCCAGGAGACCCCCCCCCCCCCCCCATGTTATGTTACATAGTTACATAGTTAGTACGGTCGAAAAAAGACATATGTCCATCACGTTCAACCAGGGAATTAAGGGGTAGGGGTGTGGCGCGATATTGGGGAAGGGATGAGATTTTATATTTCTTCATAAGCATTAATCTTATTTTGTCAATTAGGAACATTCAGCACCCACCCGCTATCAAGGCAGCTGCCTATCATGTCATGCCCTACCTGCACAGGTGTGCTGGCTACTCAAATGATCCAATTAAGGAGGCCATTTAGTCAGCAGCAGCAGAAGTCCTGTGCCTGGACGCTCCAACAGGGGCCAGACACAAGCAGAAGCAGAAGCAGCAGAAGCAGCAGCAGCACCACCACCTTTTGTTTTTTGGCTGCAGCAGCAGCAAGGCCCACAGGGCTGGCTAGCTGGCTAGCCAGCAAGCAGGTAGCAATGAAAGTAGGAATCTTTCTTTTTAACCCTGTAAGGGGGTGGTGCACTGTACCCGAAGATACTGCCATATCGGGTCAATGCATAGGGCGACGGAAGCAAGCTTCGAAATCGGCCCCCGTTCTCAAAAATCCATTTAATATATGGTCCCCAGATAGGGGACGTGTCAGATATTAAACTGATAAGAACAGATACTACACTTGATCTTAGCCAAAAGGCCGAGAAGCGATAACCGTGAAAGGGGCGGGCCCAACAAGGTCCCCTTCATGGGCACTATCACTGCTTGCTGTCAGGGAGGCTGCCAGACAATTTTCCATGCACACTCTGGGCTGGGGGGCAGTCAACCACCAGTACACACAGCAGAACCTAAACCCATACCATTATTGCTAAGCAGCAAGACAGGGGCCCATTGCACTCCCACGGGGCCTTTTTAAATGCAATCCATAACCCGGATTTGCCAGGAACCCTTCTTACTCCTCCTACTTGCATGTGACACTGGGCTTAGGATCTGCATAGGAAACACACACACAAGCACACACCTACCTTTGTTGCCTGCAGATGCCTCCTTGGCTGTCCCCAAACGGTATCAAACCAACACCCACGGGAAGCTGTAAGCATAGAGGACATGCCTGCACCCCATTGGACTTACCTGTGTGGGTTAAATCCGGGTTATTTGACAACCTATGGCGGTGATGGTTCTGCTCAGGCAGAGCAGTGCTGATGCTCCTCATAAAGCTGTCGCTGCTGTGAAGGTTCTAGGTGACATCACAAATCCCTTTGGTTACATACACAACAAAGCTGGGTTGTTGTTGTTTACACTCTGCAAGGCCTGTGGAAGTGAGTGACATCATAGCACTGTAGTTCTGAGGGTTCAAGATGGATGCAACAATCTCCTGTTGCTTCTATGAAGGCCGTAATAGACGACATCACCAAACAGCTCCATAGTCACATACACAGCAAAGGAGAGATGTTGTTTACACCTAGTGATGTCAGTGGTATTGAGTGACATCACAGCACAGTGCTAAGGCTCCTGGGCCTGGACACAGCAGCGGCTGCAATATCTCAACGGAGAATACGTTTATATCTATGTGTGTGTGTGCGCATATATATATATATATATATATATATATATATATATATATATTTCTCCGCCGAAATCACTTTTAAACCCATTTCCACCTTTTTTTCCCTTCTCTTCCTCTTACTTTTTTTTCACGTTTTTTTACGTTTTTCTCCTTTTCGCCTCTTTTCTGGGCGTATTATTCTTCTTTTTCTTCTTTTTTTTCGTCTAATGCATACCCCATCAGTGCAGCAATGCTTATTCAATACCGCCAGCAGATGGAGACACTGGGGGATAATTTTCTAAGGATTTATACTGATTTTTCCTGTCTGAATTTGTCGCACAGAAAGTTGCAGGCCAAATATGTGTGACATTTCTGCGACTTTAGCTTCTAGAGCATTTTTACAACATTATACATAGGTGCTGAATACATAAAAAGCGACTGTTCAGCGACAGACAAGTCGCATCGGCTGAAAGTAGGCCAGAATGTCAGTCCATGTTGGAGCAGGTTTAGATACAGTCTAAAGCATAGATCTCAAAGTCTGTGCACAGAATTTAGCAAGGGCCTCGCACCTTCTGATGCATCAGGTAGGTGCACAATAGCATAGCCTAACCCTCTGTACTTTGGTCTATATTGATGCGGGACATAGACAGCCAGCTGATGACCAATCCATTAGTGCAATGGATGGCTGGAAGCATTTGTCTTTGCCTTTGCAATACCACAGAAGCAATGCATGGTCAATGTACAGCAATGACACACCTGTGTGAACAGCCAGGAGACCCCCCCCCCCCCCCATGTTATGTTACATAGTTACATAGTTAGTACGGTCGAAAAAAGACATATGTCCATCACGTTCAACCAGGGAATTAAGGGGTAGGGGTGTGGCGCGATATTGGGGAAGGGATGAGATTTTATATTTCTTCATAAGCATTAATCTTATTTTGTCAATTAGGAACATTCAGCACCCACCCGCTATCAAGGCAGCTGCCTATCATGTCATGCCCTACCTGCACAGGTGTGCTGGCTACTCAAATGATCCAATTAAGGAGGCCATTTAGTCAGCAGCAGCAGAAGTCCTGTGCCTGGACGCTCCAACAGGGGCCAGACACAAGCAGAAGCAGAAGCAGCAGAAGCAGCAGCAGCACCACCTTTTGTTTTTTGGCTGCAGCAGCAGCAAGGCCCACAGGGCTGGCTAGCTGGCTAGCCAGCAAGCAGGTAGCAATGAAAGTAGGAATCTTTCTTTTTAACCCTGTAAGGGGGTGGTGCACTGTACCCGAAGATACTGCCATATCGGGTCAATGCATAGGGCGACGGAAGCAAGCTTCGAAATCGGCCCCCGTTCTCAAAAATCCATTTAATATATGGTCCCCAGATAGGGGACGTATCAGATATTAAACTGATAAGAACAGATACTACACTTGATCTTAGCCAAAAGGCCGAGAAGCGATAACCGTGAAAGGGGCGGGCCCAACAAGGTCCCCTTCATGGGCACTATCACTGCTTGCTGTCAGGGAGGCTGCCAGACAATTTTCCATGCACACTCTGGGCTGGGGGGCAGTCAACCACCAGTACACACAGCAGAACCTAAACCCATACCATTATTGCTAAGCAGCAAGACAGGGGCCCATTGCACTCCCACGGGGCCTTTTTAAATGCAATCCATAACCCGGATTTGCCAGGAACCCTTCTTACTCCTCCTACTTGCATGTGACACTGGGCTTAGGATCTGCATAGGAAACACACACACAAGCACACACCTACCTTTGTTGCCTGCAGATGCCTCCTTGGCTGTCCCCAAACGGTATCAAACCAACACCCACGGGAAGCTGTAAGCATAGAGGACATGCCTGCACCCCATTGGACTTACCTGTGTGGGTTAAATCCGGGTTATTTGACAACCTATGGCGGTGATGGTTCTGCTCAGGCAGAGCAGTGCTGATGCTCCTCATAAAGCTGTCGCTGCTGTGAAGGTTCTAGGTGACTTCACAAATCCCTTTGGTTACATACACAACAAAGCTGGGTTGTTGTTGTTTACACTCTGCAAGGCCTGTGGAAGTGAGTGACATCATAGCACTGTAGTTCTGAGGGTTCAAGATGGATGCAACAATCTCCTGTTGCTTCTATGAAGGCCGTAATAGACGACATCACCAAACAGCTCCATAGTCACATACACAGCAAAGGAGAGATGTTGTTTACACCTAGTGATGTCAGTGGTATTGAGTGACATCACAGCACAGTGCTAAGGCTCCTGGGCCTGGACACAGCAGCGGCTGCAATATCTCAACGGAGAATACGTTTATATCTATGTGTGTGTGTGCGCATATATATATATATATATATATATATATATATATATATATATATATATAAATATATATATATATATATTTCTCCGCCGAAATCACTTTTAAACCCATTTCCACCTTTTTTTCCCTTCTCTTCCTCTTACTTTTTTTTCACGTTTTTTTACGTTTTTCTCCTTTTCGCCTCTTTTCTGGGCGTATTATTCTTCTTTTTCTTCTTTTTTTTCGTCTAATGCATACCCCATCAGTGCAGCAATGCTTATTCAATACCGCCAGCAGATGGAGACACTGGGGGATAATTTTCTAAGGATTTATACTGATTTTTCCTGTCTGAATTTGTCGCACAGAAAGTTGCAGGCCAAATATGTGTGACATTTCTGCGACTTTAGCTTCTAGAGCATTTTTACAACATTATACATAGGTGCTGAATACATAAAAAGCGACTGTTCAGCGACAGACAAGTCGCATCGGCTGAAAGTAGGCCAGAATGTCAGTCCATGTTGGAGCAGGTTTAGATACAGTCTAAAGCATAGATCTCAAAGTCTGTGCACAGAATTTAGCAAGGGCCTCGCACCTTCTGATGCATCAGGTAGGTGCACAATAGCATAGCCTAACCCTCTGTACTTTGGTCTATATTGATGCGGGACATAGACAGCCAGCTGATGACCAATCCATTAGTGCAATGGATGGCTGGAAGCATTTGTCTTTGCCTTTGCAATACCACAGAAGCAATGCATGGTCAATGTACAGCAATGACACACCTGTGTGAACAGCCAGGAGACCCCCCCCCCCCATGTTATGTTACATAGTTACATAGTTAGTACGGTCGAAAAAAGACATATGTCCATCACGTTCAACCAGGGAATTAAGGGGTAGGGGTGTGGCGCGATATTGGGGAAGGGATGAGATTTTATATTTCTTCATAAGCATTAATCTTATTTTGTCAATTAGGAACATTCAGCACCCACCCGCTATCAAGGCAGCTGCCTATCATGTCATGCCCTACCTGCACAGGTGTGCTGGCTACTCAAATGATCCAATTAAGGAGGCCATTTAGTCAGCAGCAGCAGAAGTCCTGTGCCTGGACGCTCCAACAGGGGCCAGACACAAGCAGAAGCAGAAGCAGCAGAAGCAGCAGCAGCACCACCTTTTGTTTTTTGGCTGCAGCAGCAGCAAGGCCCACAGGGCTGGCTAGCTGGCTAGCCAGCAAGCAGGTAGCAATGAAAGTAGGAATCTTTCTTTTTAACCCTGTAAGGGGGTGGTGCACTGTACCCGAAGATACTGCCATATCGGGTCAATGCATAGGGCGACGGAAGCAAGCTTCGAAATCGGCCCCCGTTCTCAAAAATCCATTTAATATATGGTCCCCAGATAGGGGACGTATCAGATATTAAACTGATAAGAACAGATACTACACTTGATCTTAGCCAAAAGGCCGAGAAGCGATAACCGTGAAAGGGGCGGGCCCAACAAGGTCCCCTTCATGGGCACTATCACTGCTTGCTGTCAGGGAGGCTGCCAGACAATTTTCCATGCACACTCTGGGCTGGGGGGCAGTCAACCACCAGTACACACAGCAGAACCTAAACCCATACCATTATTGCTAAGCAGCAAGACAGGGGCCCATTGCACTCCCACGGGGCCTTTTTAAATGCAATCCATAACCCGGATTTGCCAGGAACCCTTCTTACTCCTCCTACTTGCATGTGACACTGGGCTTAGGATCTGCATAGGAAACACACACACAAGCACACACCTACCTTTGTTGCCTGCAGATGCCTCCTTGGCTGTCCCCAAACGGTATCAAACCAACACCCACGGGAAGCTGTAAGCATAGAGGACATGCCTGCACCCCATTGGACTTACCTGTGTGGGTTAAATCCGGGTTATTTGACAACCTATGGCGGTGATGGTTCTGCTCAGGCAGAGCAGTGCTGATGCTCCTCATAAAGCTGTCGCTGCTGTGAAGGTTCTAGGTGACATCACAAATCCCTTTGGTTACATACACAACAAAGCTGGGTTGTTGTTGTTTACACTCTGCAAGGCCTGTGGAAGTGAGTGACATCATAGCACTGTAGTTCTGAGGGTTCAAGATGGATGCAACAATCTCCTGTTGCTTCTATGAAGGCCGTAATAGACGACATCACCAAACAGCTCCATAGTCACATACACAGCAAAGGAGAGATGTTGTTTACACCTAGTGATGTCAGTGGTATTGAGTGACATCACAGCACAGTGCTAAGGCTCCTGGGCCTGGACACAGCAGCGGCTGCAATATCTCAACGGAGAATACGTTTATATCTACGTGTGTGTGTGCGCATATATATATATATATATATATATATATATATATATTTCTCCGCCGAAATCACTTTTAAACCCATTTCCACCTTTTTTTCCCTTCTCTTCCTCTTACTTTTTTTTCAAGTTTTTTTACGTTTTTCTCCTTTTCGCCTCTTTTCTGGGCGTATTATTCTTCTTTTTCTTCTTTTTTTTCGTCTAATGCATACCCCATCAGTGCAGCAATGCTTATTCAATACCGCCAGCAGATGGAGACACTGGGGGATAATTTTCTAAGGATTTATACTGATTTTTCCTGTCTGAATTTGTCGCACAGAAAGTTGCAGGCCAAATATGTGTGACATTTCTGCGACTTTAGCTTCTAGAGCATTTTTACAACATTATACATAGGTGCTGAATACATAAAAAGCGACTGTTCAGCGACAGACAAGTCGCATCGGCTGAAAGTAGGCCAGAATGTCAGTCCATGTTGGAGCAGGTTTAGATACAGTCTAAAGCATAGATCTCAAAGTCTGTGCACAGAATTTAGCAAGGGCCTCGCACCTTCTGATGCATCAGGTAGGTGCACAATAGCATAGCCTAACCCTCTGTACTTTGGTCTATATTGATGCGGGACATAGACAGCCAGCTGATGACCAATCCATTAGTGCAATGGATGGCTGGAAGCACTTGTCTTTGCCTTTGCAATACCACAGAAGCAATGCATGGTCAATGTACAGCAATGACACACCTGTGTGAACAGCCAGGAGACCCCCCCCCCCCCCCCATGTTATGTTACATAGTTACATAGTTAGTACGGTCGAAAAAAGACATATGTCCATCACGTTCAACCAGGGAATTAAGGGGTAGGGGTGTGGCGCGATATTGGGGAAGGGATGAGATTTTATATTTCTTCATAAGCATTAATCTTATTTTGTCAATTAGGAACATTCAGCACCCACCCGCTATCAAGGCAGCTGCCTATCATGTCATGCCCTACCTGCACAGGTGTGCTGGCTACTCAAATGATCCAATTAAGGAGGCCATTTAGTCAGCAGCAGCAGAAGTCCTGTGCCTGGACGCTCCAACAGGGGCCAGACACAAGCAGAAGCAGAAGCAGCAGAAGCAGCAGCAGCACCACCTTTTGTTTTTTGGCTGCAGCAGCAGCAAGGCCCACAGGGCTGGCTAGCTGGCTAGCCAGCAAGCAGGTAGCAATGAAAGTAGGAATCTTTCTTTTTAACCCTGTAAGGGGGTGGTGCACTGTACCCGAAGATACTGCCATATCGGGTCAATGCATAGGGCGACGGAAGCAAGCTTCGAAATCGGCCCCCGTTCTCAAAAATCCATTTAATATATGGTCCCCAGATAGGGGACGTATCAGATATTAAACTGATAAGAACAGATACTACACTTGATCTTAGCCAAAAGGCCGAGAAGCGATAACCGTGAAAGGGGCGGGCCCAACAAGGTCCCCTTCATGGGCACTATCACTGCTTGCTGTCAGGGAGGCTGCCAGACAATTTTCCATGCACACTCTGGGCTGGGGGGCAGTCAACCACCAGTACACACAGCAGAACCTAAACCCATACCATTATTGCTAAGCAGCAAGACAGGGGCCCATTGCACTCCCACGGGGCCTTTTTAAATGCAATCCATAACCCGGATTTGCCAGGAACCCTTCTTACTCCTCCTACTTGCATGTGACACTGGGCTTAGGATCTGCATAGGAAACACACACACAAGCACACACCTACCTTTGTTGCCTGCAGATGCCTCCTTGGCTGTCCCCAAACGGTATCAAACCAACACCCACGGGAAGCTGTAAGCATAGAGGACATGCCTGCACCCCATTGGACTTACCTGTGTGGGTTAAATCCGGGTTATTTGACAACCTATGGCGGTGATGGTTCTGCTCAGGCAGAGCAGTGCTGATGCTCCTCATAAAGCTGTCGCTGCTGTGAAGGTTCTAGGTGACATCACAAATCCCTTTGGTTACATACACAACAAAGCTGGGTTGTTGTTGTTTACACTCTGCAAGGCCTGTGGAAGTGAGTGACATCATAGCACTGTAGTTCTGAGGGTTCAAGATGGATGCAACAATCTCCTGTTGCTTCTATGAAGGCCGTAATAGACGACATCACCAAACAGCTCCATAGTCACATACACAGCAAAGGAGAGATGTTGTTTACACCTAGTGATGTCAGTGGTATTGAGTGACATCACAGCACAGTGCTAAGGCTCCTGGGCCTGGACACAGCAGCGGCTGCAATATCTCAACGGAGAATACGTTTATATCTATGTGTGTGTGTGCGCATATATATATATATATATATATATATATATATATATATATATATTTCTCCGCCGAAATCACTTTTAAACCCATTTCCACCTTTTTTTCCCTTCTCTTCCTCTTACTTTTTTTTCACGTTTTTTTACGTTTTTCTCCTTTTCGCCTCTTTTCTGGGCGTATTATTCTTCTTTTTCTTCTTTTTTTTCGTCTAATGCATACCCCATCAGTGCAGCAATGCTTATTCAATACCGCCAGCAGATGGAGACACTGGGGGATAATTTTCTAAGGATTTATACTGATTTTTCCTGTCTGAATTTGTCGCACAGAAAGTTGCAGGCCAAATATGTGTGACATTTCTGCGACTTTAGCTTCTAGAGCATTTTTACAACATTATACATAGGTGCTGAATACATAAAAAGCGACTGTTCAGCGACAGACAAGTCGCATCGGCTGAAAGTAGGCCAGAATGTCAGTCCATGTTGGAGCAGGTTTAGATACAGTCTAAAGCATAGATCTCAAAGTCTGTGCACAGAATTTAGCAAGGGCCTCGCACCTTCTGATGCATCAGGTAGGTGCACAATAGCATAGCCTAACCCTCTGTACTTTGGTCTATATTGATGCGGGACATAGACAGCCAGCTGATGACCAATCCATTAGTGCAATGGATGGCTGGAAGCATTTGTCTTTGCCTTTGCAATACCACAGAAGCAATGCATGGTCAATGTACAGCAATGACACACCTGTGTGAACAGCCAGGAGACCCCCCCCCCCCCCCCCCCCCATGTTATGTTACATAGTTACATAGTTAGTACGGTCGAAAAAAGACATATGTCCATCACGTTCAACCAGGGAATTAAGGGGTAGGGGTGTGGCGCGATATTGGGGAAGGGATGAGATTTTATATTTCTTCATAAGCATTAATCTTATTTTGTCAATTAGGAACATTCAGCACCCACCCGCTATCAAGGCAGCTGCCTATCATGTCATGCCCTACCTGCACAGGTGTGCTGGCTACTCAAATGATCCAATTAAGGAGGCCATTTAGTCAGCAGCAGCAGAAGTCCTGTGCCTGGACGCTCCAACAGGGGCCAGACACAAGCAGAAGCAGAAGCAGCAGAAGCAGCAGCAGCACCACCTTTTGTTTTTTGGCTGCAGCAGCAGCAAGGCCCACAGGGCTGGCTAGCTGGCTAGCCAGCAAGCAGGTAGCAATGAAAGTAGGAATCTTTCTTTTTAACCCTGTAAGGGGGTGGTGCACTGTACCCGAAGATACTGCCATATCGGGTCAATGCATAGGGCGACGGAAGCAAGCTTCGAAATCGGCCCCCGTTCTCAAAAATCCATTTAATATATGGTCCCCAGATAGGGGACGTATCAGATATTAAACTGATAAGAACAGATACTACACTTGATCTTAGCCAAAAGGCCGAGAAGCGATAACCGTGAAAGGGGCGGGCCCAACAAGGTCCCCTTCATGGGCACTATCACTGCTTGCTGTCAGGGAGGCTGCCAGACAATTTTCCATGCACACTCTGGGCTGGGGGGCAGTCAACCACCAGTACACACAGCAGAACCTAAACCCATACCATTATTGCTAAGCAGCAAGACAGGGGCCCATTGCACTCCCACGGGGCCTTTTTAAATGCAATCCATAACCCGGATTTGCCAGGAACCCTTCTTACTCCTCCTACTTGCATGTGACACTGGGCTTAGGATCTGCATAGGAAACACACACACAAGCACACACCTACCTTTGTTGCCTGCAGATGCCTCCTTGGCTGTCCCCAAACGGTATCAAACCAACACCCACGGGAAGCTGTAAGCATAGAGGACATGCCTGCACCCCATTGGACTTACCTGTGTGGGTTAAATCCGGGTTATTTGACAACCTATGGCGGTGATGGTTCTGCTCAGGCAGAGCAGTGCTGATGCTCCTCATAAAGCTGTCGCTGCTGTGAAGGTTCTAGGTGACATCACAAATCCCTTTGGTTACATACACAACAAAGCTGGGTTGTTGTTGTTTACACTCTGCAAGGCCTGTGGAAGTGAGTGACATCATAGCACTGTAGTTCTGAGGGTTCAAGATGGATGCAACAATCTCCTGTTGCTTCTATGAAGGCCGTAATAGACGACATCACCAAACAGCTCCATAGTCACATACACAGCAAAGGAGAGATGTTGTTTACACCTAGTGATGTCAGTGGTATTGAGTGACATCACAGCACAGTGCTAAGGCTCCTGGGCCTGGACACAGCAGCGGCTGCAATATCTCAACGGAGAATACGTTTATATCTATGTGTGTGTGTGCGCATATATATATATATATATATATATATATATATATATATATATATATATTTCTCCGCCGAAATCACTTTTAAACCCATTTCCACCTTTTTTTCCCTTCTCTTCCTCTTACTTTTTTTTCACGTTTTTTTACGTTTTTCTCCTTTTCGCCTCTTTTCTGGGCGTATTATTCTTCTTTTTCTTCTTTTTTTTCGTCTAATGCATACCCCATCAGTGCAGCAATGCTTATTCAATACCGCCAGCAGATGGAGACACTGGGGGATAATTTTCTAAGGATTTATACTGATTTTTCCTGTCTGAATTTGTCGCACAGAAAGTTGCAGGCCAAATATGTGTGACATTTCTGCGACTTTAGCTTCTAGAGCATTTTTACAACATTATACATAGGTGCTGAATACATAAAAAGCGACTGTTCAGCGACAGACAAGTCGCATCGGCTGAAAGTAGGCCAGAATGTCAGTCCATGTTGGAGCAGGTTTAGATACAGTCTAAAGCATAGATCTCAAAGTCTGTGCACAGAATTTAGCAAGGGCCTCGCACCTTCTGATGCATCAGGTAGGTGCACAATAGCATAGCCTAACCCTCTGTACTTTGGTCTATATTGATGCGGGACATAGACAGCCAGCTGATGACCAATCCATTAGTGCAATGGATGGCTGGAAGCATTTGTCTTTGCCTTTGCAATACCACAGAAGCAATGCATGGTCAATGTACAGCAATGACACACCTGTGTGAACAGCCAGGAGACCCCCCCCCCCCCCCCCCCCCATGTTATGTTACATAGTTACATAGTTAGTACGGTCGAAAAAAGACATATGTCCATCACGTTCAACCAGGGAATTAAGGGGTAGGGGTGTGGCGCGATATTGGGGAAGGGATGAGATTTTAAATTTCTTCATAAGCATTAATCTTATTTTGTCAATTAGGAACATTCAGCACCCACCCGCTATCAAGGCAGCTGCCTATCATGTCATGCCCTACCTGCACAGGTGTGCTGGCTACTCAAATGATCCAATTAAGGAGGCCATTTAGTCAGCAGCAGCAGAAGTCCTGTGCCTGGACGCTCCAACAGGGGCCAGACACAAGCAGAAGCAGAAGCAGCAGAAGCAGCAGCAGCACCACCTTTTGTTTTTTGGCTGCAGCAGCAGCAAGGCCCACAGGGCTGGCTAGCTGGCTAGCCAGCAAGCAGGTAGCAATGAAAGTAGGAATCTTTCTTTTTAACCCTGTAAGGGGGTGGTGCACTGTACCCGAAGATACTGCCATATCGGGTCAATGCATAGGGCGACGGAAGCAAGCTTCGAAATTGGCCCCCGTTCTCAAAAATCCATTTAATATATGGTCCCCAGATAGGGGACGTATCAGATATTAAACTGATAAGAACAGATTTTTTTTTTTTTTTTTTTATCTAAAGCCGAGGAACGTGCTTTCGATTCACCCAAAGTGCAAGAAAAAGTGCAAACGTGTTACACTAAAAAAACGTGCACAAAGGATGCGGTCTATCGCAAGCCCTTCTCCGATAGGAGAGAGGCCCCCCAACAAACCTTACCCTTCGCCTCCGGACCAAAAGGTACCTGCGAGGTTCCAGGTTCGATGTCCCTTTTCGCCGAAGCTACTAGGAGACCACAAATGCTCCCGGCATCCCCCTTGGCGTTAGCCAAGGTATCTGCCCGCAGAGCCGATTACGGTAGGTACCCTGCGAAGCAGGAGTACCCGGGGTGTTTGCAGGGAGGTGCGGAACCTAATGGCCACACACACCTCCCCTAGACCGCCAGGAGGGACACCCAGAAGGGCTACCGCATCCTGACAAATCCTGTGAACACACAACACGCAAAAAGTGACACAGTGAGACAAAAAATAAATAAATAAGTGAATGTGTGCAGATATACTGCCCGGACATCCGGCCGGATCTATAAAAATTTCTCTGATCCTAGCCAGAAGGCCGGGAATCAAGAGGTGAGTGCCACAAGGTGAAGAGATTATGGTGCCCGTGCTTCAACTCAGTGAGCCTATTCTCCCAGTGAGTTTCGGCACCTCGGGGTCACCACTCCCCGAGGCACAAAAGTACCTCGGCTCTAGACCCTCTCAGCCTCATGGCGAGACCCGGAGGGAACAGGTCACATCGGGGCAGCCGTCGAGCTGATTCCTCAGAACCAGCCCCGGAAAGCCCTGGTACACCTGCATCCTCCATGCAGCACCCATCCCCACCAGCATGAAAACTGATAAGAACAGATACTACACTTGATCTTAGCCAAAAGGCCGAGAAGCGATAACCGTGAAAGGGGCGGGCCCAACAAGGTCCCCTTCATGGGCACTATCACTGCTTGCTGTCAGGGAGGCTGCCAGACAATTTTCCATGCACACTCTGGGCTGGGGGGCAGTCAACCACCAGTACACACAGCAGAACCTAAACCCATACCATTATTGCTAAGCAGCAAGACAGGGGCCCATTGCACTCCCACGGGGCCTTTTTAAATGCAATCCATAACCCGGATTTGCCAGGAACCCTTCTTACTCCTCCTACTTGCATGTGACACTGGGCTTAGGATCTGCATAGGAAACACACACACAAGCACACACCTACCTTTGTTGCCTGCAGATGCCTCCTTGGCTGTCCCCAAACGGTATCAAACCAACACCCACGGGAAGCTGTAAGCATAGAGGACATGCCTGCACCCCATTGGACTTACCTGTGTGGGTTAAATCCGGGTTATTTGACAACCTATGGCGGTGATGGTTCTGCTCAGGCAGAGCAGTGCTGATGCTCCTCATAAAGCTGTCGCTGCTGTGAAGGTTCTAGGTGACATCACAAATCCCTATGGTTACATACACAACAAAGCTGGGTTGTTGTTGTTTACACTCTGCAAGGCCTGTGGAAGTGAGTGACATCATAGCACTGTAGTTCTGAGGGTTCAAGATGGATGCAACAATCTCCTGTTGCTTCTATGAAGGCCGTAATAGACGACATCACCAAACAGCTCCATAGTCACATACACAGCAAAGGAGAGATGTTGTTTACACCTAGTGATGTCAGTGGTATTGAGTGACATCACAGCACAGTGCTAAGGCTCCTGGGCCTGGACACAGCAGCGGCTGCAATATCTCAACGGAGAATACGTTTATATCTATGTGTGTGTGTGCGCATATATATATATATATATATATATATATATATATATATATATATATATATATATATCTCCGCCGAAATCACTTTTAAACCCATTTCCACCTTTTTTTCCCTTCTCTTCCTCTTACTTTTTTTTCACGTTTTTTTACGTTTTTCTCCTTTTCGCCTCTTTTCTGGGCGTATTATTCTTCTTTTTCTTCTTTTTTTTCGTCTAATGCATACCCCATCAGTGCAGCAATGCTTATTCAATACCGCCAGCAGATGGAGACACTGGGGGATAATTTTCTAAGGATTTATACTGATTTTTCCTGTCTGAATTTGTCGCACAGAAAGTTGCAGGCCAAATATGTGTGACATTTCTGCGACTTTAGCTTCTAGAGCATTTTTACAACATTATACATAGGTGCTGAATACATAAAAAGCGACTGTTCAGCGACAGACAAGTCGCATCGGCTGAAAGTAGGCCAGAATGTCAGTCCATGTTGGAGCAGGTTTAGATACAGTCTAAAGCATAGATCTCAAAGTCTGTGCACAGAATTTAGCAAGGGCCTCGCACCTTCTGATGCATCAGGTAGGTGCACAATAGCATAGCCTAACCCTCTGTACTTTGGTCTATATTGATGCAGAACATAGACAGCCAGCTGATGACCAATCCATTAGTGCAATGGATGGCTGGAAGCATTTGTCTTTGCCTTTGCAATACCACAGAAGCAATGCATGGTCAATGTACAGCAATGACACACCTGTGTGAACAGCCAGGAGACCCCCCCCCCCCCATGTTATGTTACATAGTTACATAGTTAGTACGGTCGAAAAAAGACATATGTCCATCAAGTTCAACCAGGGAATTAAGGGGTAGGGGTGTGGCGCGATATTGGGGAAGGGATGAGATTTTATATTTCTTCATAAGCATTAATCTTATTTTGTCAATTAGGAACATTCAGCACCCACCCGCTATCAAGGCAGCTGCCTATCATGTCATGCCCTACCTGCACAGGTGTGCTGGCTACTCAAATGATCCAATTAAGGAGGCCATTTAGTCAGCAGCAGCAGAAGTCCTGTGCCTGGACGCTCCAACAGGGGCCAGACACAAGCAGAAGCAGAAGCAGCAGAAGCAGCAGCAGCACCACCTTTTGTTTTTTGGCTGCAGCAGCAGCAAGGCCCACAGGGCTGGCTAGCTGGCTAGCCAGCAAGCAGGTAGCAATGAAAGTAGGAATCTTTCTTTTTAACCCTGTAAGGGGGTGGTGCACTGTACCCGAAGATACTGCCATATCGGGTCAATGCATAGGGCGACGGAAGCAAGCTTCGAAATCGGCCCCCGTTCTCAAAAATCCATTTAATATATGGTCCCCAGATAGGGGACGTATCAGATATTAAACTGATAAGAACAGATACTACACTTGATCTTAGCCAAAAGGCCGAGAAGCGATAACCGTGAAAGGGGCGGGCCCAACAAGGTCCCCTTCATGGGCACTATCACTGCTTGCTGTCAGGGAGGCTGCCAGACAATTTTCCATGCACACTCTGGGCTGGGGGGCAGTCAACCACCAGTACACACAGCAGAACCTAAACCCATACCATTATTGCTAAGCAGCAAGACAGGGGCCCATTGCACTCCCACGGGGCCTTTTTAAATGCAATCCATAACCCGGATTTGCCAGGAACCCTTCTTACTCCTCCTACTTGCATGTGACACTGGGCTTAGGATCTGCATAGGAAACACACACACAAGCACACACCTACCTTTGTTGCCTGCAGATGCCTCCTTGGCTGTCCCCAAACGGTATCAAACCAACACCCACGGGAAGCTGTAAGCATAGAGGACATGCCTGCACCCCATTGGACTTACCTGTGTGGGTTAAATCCGGGTTATTTGACAACCTATGGCGGTGATGGTTCTGCTCAGGCAGAGCAGTGCTGATGCTCCTCATAAAGCTGTCGCTGCTGTGAAGGTTCTAGGTGACATCACAAATCCCTATGGTTACATACACAACAAAGCTGGGTTGTTGTTGTTTACACTCTGCAAGGCCTGTGGAAGTGAGTGACATCATAGCACTGTAGTTCTGAGGGTTCAAGATGGATGCAACAATCTCCTGTTGCTTCTATGAAGGCCGTAATAGACGACATCACCAAACAGCTCCATAGTCACATACACAGCAAAGGAGAGATGTTGTTTACACCTAGTGATGTCAGTGGTATTGAGTGACATCACAGCACAGTGCTAAGGCTCCTGGGCCTGGACACAGCAGCGGCTGCAATATCTCAACGGAGAATACGTTTATATCTATGTGTGTGTGTGCGCATATATATATATATATATATATATATATATATATATATATATATATATATATTTCTCCGCCGAAATCACTTTTAAACCCATTTCCACCTTTTTTTCCCTTCTCTTCCTCTTACTTTTTTTTCACGTTTTTTTACGTTTTTCTCCTTTTCGCCTCTTTTCTGGGCGTATTATTCTTCTTTTTCTTCTTTTTTTTCGTCTAATGCATACCCCATCAGTGCAGCAATGCTTATTCAATACCGCCAGCAGATGGAGACACTGGGGGATAATTTTCTAAGGATTTATACTGATTTTTCCTGTCTGAATTTGTCGCACAGAAAGTTGCAGGCCAAATATGTGTGACATTTCTGCGACTTTAGCTTCTAGAGCATTTTTACAACATTATACATAGGTGCTGAATACATAAAAAGCGACTGTTCACAGACAAGTCGCATCGGCTGAAAGTAGGCCAGAATGTCAGTCCATGTTGGAGCAGGTTTAGATACAGTCTAAAGCATAGATCTCAAAGTCTGTGCACAGAATTTAGCAAGGGCCTCGCACCTTCTGATGCATCAGGTAGGTGCACAATAGCATAGCCTAACCCTCTGTACTTTGGTCTATATTGATGCGGGACATAGACAGCCAGCTGATGACCAATCCATTAGTGCAATGGATGGCTGGAAGCATTTGTCTTTGCCTTTGCAATACCACAGAAGCAATGCATGGTCAATGTACAGCAATGACACACCTGTGTGAACAGCCAGGAGACCCCCCCCCCCCATGTTATGTTACATAGTTACATAGTTAGTACGGTCGAAAAAAGACATATGTCCATCAAGTTCAACCAGGGAATTAAGGGGTAGGGGTGTGGCGCGATATTGGGGAAGGGATGAGATTTTATATTTCTTCATAAGCATTAATCTTATTTTGTCAATTAGGAACATTCAGCACCCACCCGCTATCAAGGCAGCTGCCTATCATGTCATGCCCTACCTGCACAGGTGTGCTGGCTACTCAAATGATCCAATTAAGGAGGCCATTTAGTCAGCAGCAGCAGAAGTCCTGTGCCTGGACGCTCCAACAGGGGCCAGACACAAGCAGAAGCAGAAGCAGCAGAAGCAGCAGCAGCACCACCTTTTGTTTTTTGGCTGCAGCAGCAGCAAGGCCCACAGGGCTGGCTAGCTGGCTAGCCAGCAAGCAGGTAGCAATGAAAGTAGGAATCTTTCTTTTTAACCCTGTAAGGGGGTGGTGCACTGTACCCGAAGATACTGCCATATCGGGTCAATGCATAGGGCGACGGAAGCAAGCTTCGAAATCGGCCCCCGTTCTCAAAAATCCATTTAATATATGGTCCCCAGATAGGGGACGTATCAGATATTAAACTGATAAGAACAGATACTACACTTGATCTTAGCCAAAAGGCCGAGAAGCGATAACCGTGAAAGGGGCGGGCCCAACAAGGTCCCCTTCATGGGCACTATCACTGCTTGCTGTCAGGGAGGCTGCCAGACAATTTTCCATGCACACTCTGGGCTGGGGGGCAGTCAACCACCAGTACACACAGCAGAACCTAAACCCATACCATTATTGCTAAGCAGCAAGACAGGGGCCCATTGCACTCCCACGGGGCCTTTTTAAATGCAATCCATAACCCGGATTTGCCAGGAACCCTTCTTACTCCTCCTACTTGCATGTGACACTGGGCTTAGGATCTGCATAGGAAACACACACACAAGCACACACCTACCTTTGTTGCCTGCAGATGCCTCCTTGGCTGTCCCCAAACGGTATCAAACCAACACCCACGGGAAGCTGTAAGCATAGAGGACATGCCTGCACCCCATTGGACTTACCTGTGTGGGTTAAATCCGGGTTATTTGACAACCTATGGCGGTGATGGTTCTGCTCAGGCAGAGCAGTGCTGATGCTCCTCATAAAGCTGTCGCTGCTGTGAAGGTTCTAGGTGACATCACAAATCCCTATGGTTACATACACAACAAAGCTGGGTTGTTGTTGTTTACACTCTGCAAGGCCTGTGGAAGTGAGTGACATCATAGCACTGTAGTTCTGAGGGTTCAAGATGGATGCAACAATCTCCTGTTGCTTCTATGAAGGCCGTAATAGACGACATCACCAAACAGCTCCATAGTCACATACACAGCAAAGGAGAGATGTTGTTTACACCTAGTGATGTCAGTGGTATTGAGTGACATCACAGCACAGTGCTAAGGCTCCTGGGCCTGGACACAGCAGCGGCTGCAATATCTCAACGGAGAATACGTTTATATCTATGTGTGTGTGTGCGCATATATATATATATATATATATATATATATATATATATATATTTCTCCGCCGAAATCACTTTTAAACCCATTTCCACCTTTTTTTCCCTTCTCTTCCTCTTACTTTTTTTTCACGTTTTTTTACGTTTTTCTCCTTTTCGCCTCTTTTCTGGGCGTATTATTCTTCTTTTTCTTCTTTTTTTTCGTCTAATGCATACCCCATCAGTGCAGCAATGCTTATTCAATACCGCCAGCAGATGGAGACACTGGGGGATAATTTTCTAAGGATTTATACTGATTTTTCCTGTCTGAATTTGTCGCACAGAAAGTTGCAGGCCAAATATGTGTGACATTTCTGCGACTTTAGCTTCTAGAGCATTTTTACAACATTATACATAGGTGCTGAATACATAAAAAGCGACTGTTCAGCGACAGACAAGTCGCATCGGCTGAAAGTAGGCCAGAATGTCAGTCCATGTTGGAGCAGGTTTAGATACAGTCTAAAGCATAGATCTCAAAGTCTGTGCACAGAATTTAGCAAGGGCCTCGCACCTTCTGATGCATCAGGTAGGTGCACAATAGCATAGCCTAACCCTCTGTACTTTGGTCTATATTGATGCGGGACATAGACAGCCAGCTGATGACCAATCCATTAGTGCAATGGATGGCTGGAAGCATTTGTCTTTGCCTTTGCAATACCACAGAAGCAATGCATGGTCAATGTACAGCAATGACACACCTGTGTGAACAGCCAGGAGACCCCCCCCCCCCCCCCCCCCATGTTATGTTACATAGTTACATAGTTAGTACGGTCGAAAAAAGACATATGTCCATCACGTTCAACCAGGGAATTAAGGGGTAGGGGTGTGGCGCGATATTGGGGAAGGGATGAGATTTTAAATTTCTTCATAAGCATTAATCTTATTTTGTCAATTAGGAACATTCAGCACCCACCCGCTATCAAGGCAGCTGCCTATCATGTCATGCCCTACCTGCACAGGTGTGCTGGCTACTCAAATGATCCAATTAAGGAGGCCATTTAGTCAGCAGCAGCAGAAGTCCTGTGCCTGGACGCTCCAACAGGGGCCAGACACAAGCAGAAGCAGAAGCAGCAGAAGCAGCAGCAGCACCACCTTTTGTTTTTTGGCTGCAGCAGCAGCAAGGCCCACAGGGCTGGCTAGCTGGCTAGCCAGCAAGCAGGTAGCAATGAAAGTAGGAATCTTTCTTTTTAACCCTGTAAGGGGGTGGTGCACTGTACCCGAAGATACTGCCATATCGGGTCAATGCATAGGGCGACGGAAGCAAGCTTCGAAATTGGCCCCCGTTCTCAAAAATCCATTTAATATATGGTCCCCAGATAGGGGACGTATCAGATATTAAACTGATAAGAACAGATTTTTTTTTTTTTTTTTTTATCTAAAGCCGAGGAACGTGCTTTCGATTCACCCAAAGTGCAAGAAAAAGTGCAAACGTGTTACACTAAAAAAACGTGCACAAAGGATGCGGTCTATCGCAAGCCCTTCTCCGATAGGAGAGAGGCCCCCCAACAAACCTTACCCTTCGCCTCCGGACCAAAAGGTACCTGCGAGGTTCCAGGTTCGATGTCCCTTTTCGCCGAAGCTACTAGGAGACCACAAATGCTCCCGGCATCCCCCTTGGCGTTAGCCAAGGTATCTGCCCGCAGAGCCGATTACGGTAGGTACCCTGCGAAGCAGGAGTACCCGGGGTGTTTGCAGGGAGGTGCGGAACCTAATGGCCACACACACCTCCCCTAGACCGCCAGGAGGGACACCCAGAAGGGCTACCGCATCCTGACAAATCCTGTGAACACACAACACGCAAAAAGTGACACAGTGAGACAAAAAATAAATAAATAAGTGAATGTGTGCAGATATACTGCCCGGACATCCGGCCGGATCTATAAAAATTTCTCTGATCCTAGCCAGAAGGCCGGGAATCAAGAGGTGAGTGCCACAAGGTGAAGAGATTATGGTGCCCGTGCTTCAACTCAGTGAGCCTATTCTCCCAGTGAGTTTCGGCACCTCGGGGTCACCACTCCCCGAGGCACAAAAGTACCTCGGCTCTAGACCCTCTCAGCCTCATGGCGAGACCCGGAGGGAACAGGTCACATCGGGGCAGCCGTCGAGCTGATTCCTCAGAACCAGCCCCGGAAAGCCCTGGTACACCTGCATCCTCCATGCAGCACCCATCCCCACCAGCATGAAAACTGATAAGAACAGATACTACACTTGATCTTAGCCAAAAGGCCGAGAAGCGATAACCGTGAAAGGGGCGGGCCCAACAAGGTCCCCTTCATGGGCACTATCACTGCTTGCTGTCAGGGAGGCTGCCAGACAATTTTCCATGCACACTCTGGGCTGGGGGGCAGTCAACCACCAGTACACACAGCAGAACCTAAACCCATACCATTATTGCTAAGCAGCAAGACAGGGGCCCATTGCACTCCCACGGGGCCTTTTTAAATGCAATCCATAACCCGGATTTGCCAGGAACCCTTCTTACTCCTCCTACTTGCATGTGACACTGGGCTTAGGATCTGCATAGGAAACACACACACAAGCACACACCTACCTTTGTTGCCTGCAGATGCCTCCTTGGCTGTCCCCAAACGGTATCAAACCAACACCCACGGGAAGCTGTAAGCATAGAGGACATGCCTGCACCCCATTGGACTTACCTGTGTGGGTTAAATCCGGGTTATTTGACAACCTATGGCGGTGATGGTTCTGCTCAGGCAGAGCAGTGCTGATGCTCCTCATAAAGCTGTCGCTGCTGTGAAGGTTCTAGGTGACATCACAAATCCCTATGGTTACATACACAACAAAGCTGGGTTGTTGTTGTTTACACTCTGCAAGGCCTGTGGAAGTGAGTGACATCATAGCACTGTAGTTCTGAGGGTTCAAGATGGATGCAACAATCTCCTGTTGCTTCTATGAAGGCCGTAATAGACGACATCACCAAACAGCTCCATAGTCACATACACAGCAAAGGAGAGATGTTGTTTACACCTAGTGATGTCAGTGGTATTGAGTGACATCACAGCACAGTGCTAAGGCTCCTGGGCCTGGACACAGCAGCGGCTGCAATATCTCAACGGAGAATACGTTTATATCTATGTGTGTGTGTGCGCATATATATATATATATATATATATATATATATATATATATATATATATATATATATTTCTCCGCCGAAATCACTTTTAAACCCATTTCCACCTTTTTTTCCCTTCTCTTCCTCTTACTTTTTTTTCACGTTTTTTTACGTTTTTCTCCTTTTCGCCTCTTTTCTGGGCGTATTATTCTTCTTTTTCTTCTTTTTTTTCGTCTAATGCATACCCCATCAGTGCAGCAATGCTTATTCAATACCGCCAGCAGATGGAGACACTGGGGGATAATTTTCTAAGGATTTATACTGATTTTTCCTGTCTGAATTTGTCGCACAGAAAGTTGCAGGCCAAATATGTGTGACATTTCTGCGACTTTAGCTTCTAGAGCATTTTTACAACATTATACATAGGTGCTGAATACATAAAAAGCGACTGTTCAGCGACAGACAAGTCGCATCGGCTGAAAGTAGGCCAGAATGTCAGTCCATGTTGGAGCAGGTTTAGATACAGTCTAAAGCATAGATCTCAAAGTCTGTGCACAGAATTTAGCAAGGGCCTCGCACCTTCTGATGCATCAGGTAGGTGCACAATAGCATAGCCTAACCCTCTGTACTTTGGTCTATATTGATGCAGAACATAGACAGCCAGCTGATGACCAATCCATTAGTGCAATGGATGGCTGGAAGCATTTGTCTTTGCCTTTGCAATACCACAGAAGCAATGCATGGTCAATGTACAGCAATGACACACCTGTGTGAACAGCCAGGAGACCCCCCCCCCCCCATGTTATGTTACATAGTTACATAGTTAGTACGGTCGAAAAAAGACATATGTCCATCAAGTTCAACCAGGGAATTAAGGGGTAGGGGTGTGGCGCGATATTGGGGAAGGGATGAGATTTTATATTTCTTCATAAGCATTAATCTTATTTTGTCAATTAGGAACATTCAGCACCCACCCGCTATCAAGGCAGCTGCCTATCATGTCATGCCCTACCTGCACAGGTGTGCTGGCTACTCAAATGATCCAATTAAGGAGGCCATTTAGTCAGCAGCAGCAGAAGTCCTGTGCCTGGACGCTCCAACAGGGGCCAGACACAAGCAGAAGCAGAAGCAGCAGAAGCAGCAGCAGCACCACCTTTTGTTTTTTGGCTGCAGCAGCAGCAAGGCCCACAGGGCTGGCTAGCTGGCTAGCCAGCAAGCAGGTAGCAATGAAAGTAGGAATCTTTCTTTTTAACCCTGTAAGGGGGTGGTGCACTGTACCCGAAGATACTGCCATATCGGGTCAATGCATAGGGCGACGGAAGCAAGCTTCGAAATCGGCCCCCGTTCTCAAAAATCCATTTAATATATGGTCCCCAGATAGGGGACGTATCAGATATTAAACTGATAAGAACAGATACTACACTTGATCTTAGCCAAAAGGCCGAGAAGCGATAACCGTGAAAGGGGCGGGCCCAACAAGGTCCCCTTCATGGGCACTATCACTGCTTGCTGTCAGGGAGGCTGCCAGACAATTTTCCATGCACACTCTGGGCTGGGGGGCAGTCAACCACCAGTACACACAGCAGAACCTAAACCCATACCATTATTGCTAAGCAGCAAGACAGGGGCCCATTGCACTCCCACGGGGCCTTTTTAAATGCAATCCATAACCCGGATTTGCCAGGAACCCTTCTTACTCCTCCTACTTGCATGTGACACTGGGCTTAGGATCTGCATAGGAAACACACACACAAGCACACACCTACCTTTGTTGCCTGCAGATGCCTCCTTGGCTGTCCCCAAACGGTATCAAACCAACACCCACGGGAAGCTGTAAGCATAGAGGACATGCCTGCACCCCATTGGACTTACCTGTGTGGGTTAAATCCGGGTTATTTGACAACCTATGGCGGTGATGGTTCTGCTCAGGCAGAGCAGTGCTGATGCTCCTCATAAAGCTGTCGCTGCTGTGAAGGTTCTAGGTGACATCACAAATCCCTATGGTTACATACACAACAAAGCTGGGTTGTTGTTGTTTACACTCTGCAAGGCCTGTGGAAGTGAGTGACATCATAGCACTGTAGTTCTGAGGGTTCAAGATGGATGCAACAATCTCCTGTTGCTTCTATGAAGGCCGTAATAGACGACATCACCAAACAGCTCCATAGTCACATACACAGCAAAGGAGAGATGTTGTTTACACCTAGTGATGTCAGTGGTATTGAGTGACATCACAGCACAGTGCTAAGGCTCCTGGGCCTGGACACAGCAGCGGCTGCAATATCTCAACGGAGAATACGTTTATATCTATGTGTGTGTGTGCGCATATATATATATATATATATATATATATATATATATATATATATATATATATTTCTCCGCCGAAATCACTTTTAAACCCATTTCCACCTTTTTTTCCCTTCTCTTCCTCTTACTTTTTTTTCACGTTTTTTTACGTTTTTCTCCTTTTCGCCTCTTTTCTGGGCGTATTATTCTTCTTTTTCTTCTTTTTTTTCGTCTAATGCATACCCCATCAGTGCAGCAATGCTTATTCAATACCGCCAGCAGATGGAGACACTGGGGGATAATTTTCTAAGGATTTATACTGATTTTTCCTGTCTGAATTTGTCGCACAGAAAGTTGCAGGCCAAATATGTGTGACATTTCTGCGACTTTAGCTTCTAGAGCATTTTTACAACATTATACATAGGTGCTGAATACATAAAAAGCGACTGTTCAGCGACAGACAAGTCGCATCGGCTGAAAGTAGGCCAGAATGTCAGTCCATGTTGGAGCAGGTTTAGATACAGTCTAAAGCATAGATCTCAAAGTCTGTGCACAGAATTTAGCAAGGGCCTCGCACCTTCTGATGCATCAGGTAGGTGCACAATAGCATAGCCTAACCCTCTGTACTTTGGTCTATATTGATGCGGGACATAGACAGCCAGCTGATGACCAATCCATTAGTGCAATGGATGGCTGGAAGCATTTGTCTTTGCCTTTGCAATACCACAGAAGCAATGCATGGTCAATGTACAGCAATGACACACCTGTGTGAACAGCCAGGAGACCCCCCCCCCCCATGTTATGTTACATAGTTACATAGTTAGTACGGTCGAAAAAAGACATATGTCCATCAAGTTCAACCAGGGAATTAAGGGGTAGGGGTGTGGCGCGATATTGGGGAAGGGATGAGATTTTATATTTCTTCATAAGCATTAATCTTATTTTGTCAATTAGGAACATTCAGCACCCACCCGCTATCAAGGCAGCTGCCTATCATGTCATGCCCTACCTGCACAGGTGTGCTGGCTACTCAAATGATCCAATTAAGGAGGCCATTTAGTCAGCAGCAGCAGAAGTCCTGTGCCTGGACGCTCCAACAGGGGCCAGACACAAGCAGAAGCAGAAGCAGCAGAAGCAGCAGCAGCACCACCTTTTGTTTTTTGGCTGCAGCAGCAGCAAGGCCCACAGGGCTGGCTAGCTGGCTAGCCAGCAAGCAGGTAGCAATGAAAGTAGGAATCTTTCTTTTTAACCCTGTAAGGGGGTGGTGCACTGTACCCGAAGATACTGCCATATCGGGTCAATGCATAGGGCGACGGAAGCAAGCTTCGAAATCGGCCCCCGTTCTCAAAAATCCATTTAATATATGGTCCCCAGATAGGGGACGTATCAGATATTAAACTGATAAGAACAGATACTACACTTGATCTTAGCCAAAAGGCCGAGAAGCGATAACCGTGAAAGGGGCGGGCCCAACAAGGTCCCCTTCATGGGCACTATCACTGCTTGCTGTCAGGGAGGCTGCCAGACAATTTTCCATGCACACTCTGGGCTGGGGGGCAGTCAACCACCAGTACACACAGCAGAACCTAAACCCATACCATTATTGCTAAGCAGCAAGACAGGGGCCCATTGCACTCCCACGGGGCCTTTTTAAATGCAATCCATAACCCGGATTTGCCAGGAACCCTTCTTACTCCTCCTACTTGCATGTGACACTGGGCTTAGGATCTGCATAGGAAACACACACACAAGCACACACCTACCTTTGTTGCCTGCAGATGCCTCCTTGGCTGTCCCCAAACGGTATCAAACCAACACCCACGGGAAGCTGTAAGCATAGAGGACATGCCTGCACCCCATTGGACTTACCTGTGTGGGTTAAATCCGGGTTATTTGACAACCTATGGCGGTGATGGTTCTGCTCAGGCAGAGCAGTGCTGATGCTCCTCATAAAGCTGTCGCTGCTGTGAAGGTTCTAGGTGACATCACAAATCCCTATGGTTACATACACAACAAAGCTGGGTTGTTGTTGTTTACACTCTGCAAGGCCTGTGGAAGTGAGTGACATCATAGCACTGTAGTTCTGAGGGTTCAAGATGGATGCAACAATCTCCTGTTGCTTCTATGAAGGCCGTAATAGACGACATCACCAAACAGCTCCATAGTCACATACACAGCAAAGGAGAGATGTTGTTTACACCTAGTGATGTCAGTGGTATTGAGTGACATCACAGCACAGTGCTAAGGCTCCTGGGCCTGGACACAGCAGCGGCTGCAATATCTCAACGGAGAATACGTTTATATCTATGTGTGTGTGTGCGCATATATATATATATATATATATATATATATATATATATATATATATATTTCTCCGCCGAAATCACTTTTAAACCCATTTCCACCTTTTTTTCCCTTCTCTTCCTCTTACTTTTTTTTCACGTTTTTTTACGTTTTTCTCCTTTTCGCCTCTTTTCTGGGCGTATTATTCTTCTTTTTCTTCTTTTTTTTCGTCTAATGCATACCCCATCAGTGCAGCAATGCTTATTCAATACCGCCAGCAGATGGAGACACTGGGGGATAATTTTCTAAGGATTTATACTGATTTTTCCTGTCTGAATTTGTCGCACAGAAAGTTGCAGGCCAAATATGTGTGACATTTCTGCGACTTTAGCTTCTAGAGCATTTTTACAACATTATACATAGGTGCTGAATACATAAAAAGCGACTGTTCAGCGACAGACAAGTCGCATCGGCTGAAAGTAGGCCAGAATGTCAGTCCATGTTGGAGCAGGTTTAGATACAGTCTAAAGCATAGATCTCAAAGTCTGTGCACAGAATTTAGCAAGGGCCTCGCACCTTCTGATGCATCAGGTAGGTGCACAATAGCATAGCCTAACCCTCTGTACTTTGGTCTATATTGATGCGGGACATAGACAGCCAGCTGATGACCAATCCATTAGTGCAATGGATGGCTGGAAGCATTTGTCTTTGCCTTTGCAATACCACAGAAGCAATGCATGGTCAATGTACAGCAATGACACACCTGTGTGAACAGCCAGGAGACCCCCCCCCCCCATGTTATGTTACATAGTTACATAGTTAGTACGGTCGAAAAAAGACATATGTCCATCAAGTTCAACCAGGGAATTAAGGGGTAGGGGTGTGGCGCGATATTGGGGAAGGGATGAGATTTTATATTTCTTCATAAGCATTAATCTTATTTTGTCAATTAGGAACATTCAGCACCCACCCGCTATCAAGGCAGCTGCCTATCATGTCATGCCCTACCTGCACAGGTGTGCTGGCTACTCAAATGATCCAATTAAGGAGGCCATTTAGTCAGCAGCAGCAGAAGTCCTGTGCCTGGACGCTCCAACAGGGGCCAGACACAAGCAGAAGCAGAAGCAGCAGAAGCAGCAGCAGCACCACCTTTTGTTTTTTGGCTGCAGCAGCAGCAAGGCCCACAGGGCTGGCTAGCTGGCTAGCCAGCAAGCAGGTAGCAATGAAAGTAGGAATCTTTCTTTTTAACCCTGTAAGGGGGTGGTGCACTGTACCCGAAGATACTGCCATATCGGGTCAATGCATAGGGCGACGGAAGCAAGCTTCGAAATCGGCCCCCGTTCTCAAAAATCCATTTAATATATGGTCCCCAGATAGGGGACGTATCAGATATTAAACTGATAAGAACAGATACTACACTTGATCTTAGCCAAAAGGCCGAGAAGCGATAACCGTGAAAGGGGCGGGCCCAACAAGGTCCCCTTCATGGGCACTATCACTGCTTGCTGTCAGGGAGGCTGCCAGACAATTTTCCATGCACACTCTGGGCTGGGGGGCAGTCAACCACCAGTACACACAGCAGAACCTAAACCCATACCATTATTGCTAAGCAGCAAGACAGGGGCCCATTGCACTCCCACGGGGCCTTTTTAAATGCAATCCATAACCCGGATTTGCCAGGAACCCTTCTTACTCCTCCTACTTGCATGTGACACTGGGCTTAGGATCTGCATAGGAAACACACACACAAGCACACACCTACCTTTGTTGCCTGCAGATGCCTCCTTGGCTGTCCCCAAACGGTATCAAACCAACCCCCACGGGAAGCTGTAAGCATAGAGGACATGCCTGCACCCCATTGGACTTACCTGTGTGGGTTAAATCCGGGTTATTTGACAACCTATGGCGGTGATGGTTCTGCTCAGGCAGAGCAGTGCTGATGCTCCTCATAAAGCTGTCGCTGCTGTGAAGGTTCTAGGTGACATCACAAATCCCTATGGTTACATACACAACAAAGCTGGGTTGTTGTTGTTTACACACTGCAAGGCCTGTGGAAGTGAGTGACATCATAGCACTGTAGTTCTGAGGGTTCAAGATGGATGCAACAATCTCCTGTTGCTTCTATGAAGGCCGTAATAGACGACATCACCAAACAGCTCCATAGTCACATACACAGCAAAGGAGAGATGTTGTTTACACCTAGTGATGTCAGTGGTATTGAGTGACATCACAGCACAGTGCTAAGGCTCCTGGGCCTGGACACAGCAGCGGCTGCAATATCTCAACGGAGAATACGTTTATATCTATGTGTGTGTGTGCGCATATATATATATATATATATATATATATATATATATATATATATATATATTTCTCCGCCGAAATCACTTTTAAACCCATTTCCACCTTTTTTTCCCTTCTCTTCCTCTTACTTTTTTTTCACGTTTTTTTACGTTTTTCTCCTTTTCGCCTCTTTTCTGGGCGTATTATTCTTCTTTTTCTTCTTTTTTTTCGTCTAATGCATACCCCATCAGTGCAGCAATGCTTATTCAATACCGCCAGCAGATGGAGACACTGGGGGATAATTTTCTAAGGATTTATACTGATTTTTCCTGTCTGAATTTGTCGCACAGAAAGTTGCAGGCCAAATATGTGTGACATTTCTGCGACTTTAGCTTCTAGAGCATTTTTACAACATTATACATAGGTGCTGAATACATAAAAAGCGACTGTTCAGCGACAGACAAGTCGCATCGGCTGAAAGTAGGCCAGAATGTCAGTCCATGTTGGAGCAGGTTTAGATACAGTCTAAAGCATAGATCTCAAAGTCTGTGCACAGAATTTAGCAAGGGCCTCGCACCTTCTGATGCATCAGGTAGGTGCACAATAGCATAGCCTAACCCTCTGTACTTTGGTCTATATTGATGCGGGACATAGACAGCCAGCTGATGACCAATCCATTAGTGCAATGGATGGCTGGAAGCATTTGTCTTTGCCTTTGCAATACCACAGAAGCAATGCATGGTCAATGTACAGCAATGACACACCTGTGTGAACAGCCAGGAGACCCCCCCCCCCATGTTATGTTACATAGTTACATAGTTAGTACGGTCGAAAAAAGACATATGTCCATCAAGTTCAACCAGGGAATTAAGGGGTAGGGGTGTGGCGCGATATTGGGGAAGGGATGAGATTTTATATTTCTTCATAAGCATTAATCTTATTTTGTCAATTAGGAACATTCAGCACCCACCCGCTATCAAGGCAGCTGCCTATCATGTCATGCCCTACCTGCACAGGTGTGCTGGCTACTCAAATGATCCAATTAAGGAGGCCATTTAGTCAGCAGCAGCAGAAGTCCTGTGCCTGGACGCTCCAACAGGGGCCAGACACAAGCAGAAGCAGAAGCAGCAGAAGCAGCAGCAGCACCACCTTTTGTTTTTTGGCTGCAGCAGCAGCAAGGCCCACAGGGCTGGCTAGCTGGCTAGCCAGCAAGCAGGTAGCAATGAAAGTAGGAATCTTTCTTTTTAACCCTGTAAGGGGGTGGTGCACTGTACCCGAAGATACTGCCATATCGGGTCAATGCATAGGGCGACGGAAGCAAGCTTCGAAATCGGCCCCCGTTCTCAAAAATCCATTTAATATATGGTCCCCAGATAGGGGACGTATCAGATATTAAACTGATAAGAACAGATACTACACTTGATCTTAGCCAAAAGGCCGAGAAGCGATAACCGTGAAAGGGGCGGGCCCAACAAGGTCCCCTTCATGGGCACTATCACTGCTTGCTGTCAGGGAGGCTGCCAGACAATTTTCCATGCACACTCTGGGCTGGGGGGCAGTCAACCACCAGTACACACAGCAGAACCTAAACCCATACCATTATTGCTAAGCAGCAAGACAGGGGCCCATTGCACTCCCACGGGGCCTTTTTAAATGCAATCCATAACCCGGATTTGCCAGGAACCCTTCTTACTCCTCCTACTTGCATGTGACACTGGGCTTAGGATCTGCATAGGAAACACACACACAAGCACACACCTACCTTTGTTGCCTGCAGATGCCTCCTTGGCTGTCCCCAAACGGTATCAAACCAACACCCACGGGAAGCTGTAAGCATAGAGAACATGCCTGCACCCCATTGGACTTACCTGTGTGGGTTAAATCCGGGTTATTTGACAACCTATGGCGGTGATGGTTCTGCTCAGGCAGAGCAGTGCTGATGCTCCTCATAAAGCTGTCGCTGCTGTGAAGGTTCTAGGTGACATCACAAATCCCTATGGTTACATACACAACAAAGCTGGGTTGTTGTTGTTTACACTCTGCAAGGCCTGTGGAAGTGAGTGACATCATAGCACTGTAGTTCTGAGGGTTCAAGATGGATGCAACAATCTCCTGTTGCTTCTATGAAGGCCGTAATAGACGACATCACCAAACAGCTCCATAGTCACATACACAGCAAAGGAGAGATGTTGTTTACACCTAGTGATGTCAGTGGTATTGAGTGACATCACAGCACAGTGCTAAGGCTCCTGGGCCTGGACACAGCAGCGGCTGCAATATCTCAACGGAGAATACGTTTATATCTATGTGTGTGTGTGCGCATATATATATATATATATATATATATATATATATTTCTCCGCCGAAATCACTTTTAAACCCATTTCCACCTTTTTTTCCCTTCTCTTCCTCTTACTTTTTTTTCACGTTTTTTTACGTTTTTCTCCTTTTCGCCTCTTTTCTGGGCGTATTATTCTTCTTTTTCTTCTTTTTTTTCGTCTAATGCATACCCCATCAGTGCAGCAATGCTTATTCAATACCGCCAGCAGATGGAGACACTGGGGGATAATTTTCTAAGGATTTATACTGATTTTTCCTGTCTGAATTTGTCGCACAGAAAGTTGCAGGCCAAATATGTGTGACATTTCTGCGACTTTAGCTTCTAGAGCATTTTTACAACATTATACATAGGTGCTGAATACATAAAAAGCGACTGTTCAGCGACAGACAAGTCGCATCGGCTGAAAGTAGGCCAGAATGTCAGTCCATGTTGGAGCAGGTTTAGATACAGTCTAAAGCATAGATCTCAAAGTCTGTGCACAGAATTTAGCAAGGGCCTCGCACCTTCTGATGCATCAGGTAGGTGCACAATAGCATAGCCTAACCCTCTGTACTTTGGTCTATATTGATGCGGGACATAGACAGCCAGCTGATGACCAATCCATTAGTGCAATGGATGGCTGGAAGCATTTGTCTTTGCCTTTGCAATACCACAGAAGCAATGCATGGTCAATGTACAGCAATGACACACCTGTGTGAACAGCCAGGAGACCCCCCCCCCCATGTTATGTTACATAGTTACATAGTTAGTACGGTCGAAAAAAGACATATGTCCATCAAGTTCAACCAGGGAATTAAGGGGTAGGGGTGTGGCGCGATATTGGGGAAGGGATGAGATTTTATATTTCTTCATAAGCATTAATCTTATTTTGTCAATTAGGAACATTCAGCACCCACCCGCTATCAAGGCAGCTGCCTATCATGTCATGCCCTACCTGCACAGGTGTGCTGGCTACTCAAATGATCCAATTAAGGAGGCCATTTAGTCAGCAGCAGCAGAAGTCCTGTGCCTGGACGCTCCAACAGGGGCCAGACACAAGCAGAAGCAGAAGCAGCAGAAGCAGCAGCAGCACCACCTTTTGTTTTTTGGCTGCAGCAGCAGCAAGGCCCACAGGGCTGGCTAGCTGGCTAGCCAGCAAGCAGGTAGCAATGAAAGTAGGAATCTTTCTTTTTAACCCTGTAAGGGGGTGGTGCACTGTACCCGAAGATACTGCCATATCGGGTCAATGCATAGGGCGACGGAAGCAAGCTTCGAAATCGGCCCCCGTTCTCAAAAATCCATTTAATATATGGTCCCCAGATAGGGGACGTATCAGATATTAAACTGATAAGAACAGATACTACACTTGATCTTAGCCAAAAGGCCGAGAAGCGATAACCGTGAAAGGGGCGGGCCCAACAAGGTCCCCTTCATGGGCACTATCACTGCTTGCTGTCAGGGAGGCTGCCAGACAATTTTCCATGCACACTCTGGGCTGGGGGGCAGTCAACCACCAGTACACACAGCAGAACCTAAACCCATACCATTATTGCTAAGCAGCAAGACAGGGGCCCATTGCACTCCCACGGGGCCTTTTTAAATGCAATCCATAACCCGGATTTGCCAGGAACCCTTCTTACTCCTCCTACTTGCATGTGACACTGGGCTTAGGATCTGCATAGGAAACACACACACAAGCACACACCTACCTTTGTTGCCTGCAGATGCCTCCTTGGCTGTCCCCAAACGGTATCAAACCAACACCCACGGGAAGCTGTAAGCATAGAGGACATGCCTGCACCCCATTGGACTTACCTGTGTGGGTTAAATCCGGGTTATTTGACAACCTATGGCGGTGATGGTTCTGCTCAGGCAGAGCAGTGCTGATGCTCCTCATAAAGCTGTCGCTGCTGTGAAGGTTCTAGGTGACATCACAAATCCCTATGGTTACATACACAACAAAGCTGGGTTGTTGTTGTTTACACTCTGCAAGGCCTGTGGAAGTGAGTGACATCATAGCACTGTAGTTCTGAGGGTTCAAGATGGATGCAACAATCTCCTGTTGCTTCTATGAAGGCCGTAATAGACGACATCACCAAACAGCTCCATAGTCACATACACAGCAAAGGAGAGATGTTGTTTACACCTAGTGATGTCAGTGGTATTGAGTGACATCACAGCACAGTGCTAAGGCTCCTGGGCCTGGACACAGCAGCGGCTGCAATATCTCAACGGAGAATACGTTTATATCTATGTGTGTGTGTGCGCATATATATATATATATATATATATATATATATATATATATATATATTTCTCCGCCGAAATCACTTTTAAACCCATTTCCACCTTTTTTTCCCTTCTCTTCCTCTTACTTTTTTTTCACGTTTTTTTACGTTTTTCTCCTTTTCGCCTCTTTTCTGGGCGTATTATTCTTCTTTTTCTTCTTTTTTTTCGTCTAATGCATACCCCATCAGTGCAGCAATGCTTATTCAATACCGCCAGCAGATGGAGACACTGGGGGATAATTTTCTAAGGATTTATACTGATTTTTCCTGTCTGAATTTGTCGCACAGAAAGTTGCAGGCCAAATATGTGTGACATTTCTGCGACTTTAGCTTCTAGAGCATTTTTACAACATTATACATAGGTGCTGAATACATAAAAAGCGACTGTTCAGCGACAGACAAGTCGCATCGGCTGAAAGTAGGCCAGAATGTCAGTCCATGTTGGAGCAGGTTTAGATACAGTCTAAAGCATAGATCTCAAAGTCTGTGCACAGAATTTAGCAAGGGCCTCGCACCTTCTGATGCATCAGGTAGGTGCACAATAGCATAGCCTAACCCTCTGTACTTTGGTCTATATTGATGCGGGACATAGACAGCCAGCTGATGACCAATCCATTAGTGCAATGGATGGCTGGAAGCATTTGTCTTTGCCTTTGCAATACCACAGAAGCAATGCATGGTCAATGTACAGCAATGACACACCTGTGTGAACAGCCAGGAGACCCCCCCCCCCATGTTATGTTACATAGTTACATAGTTAGTACGGTCGAAAAAAGACATATGTCCATCAAGTTCAACCAGGGAATTAAGGGGTAGGGGTGTGGCGCGATATTGGGGAAGGGATGAGATTTTATATTTCTTCATAAGCATTAATCTTATTTTGTCAATTAGGAACATTCAGCACCCACCCGCTATCAAGGCAGCTGCCTATCATGTCATGCCCTACCTGCACAGGTGTGCTGGCTACTCAAATGATCCAATTAAGGAGGCCATTTAGTCAGCAGCAGCAGAAGTCCTGTGCCTGGACGCTCCAACAGGGGCCAGACACAAGCAGAAGCAGAAGCAGCAGAAGCAGCAGCAGCACCACCTTTTGTTTTTTGGCTGCAGCAGCAGCAAGGCCCACAGGGCTGGCTAGCTGGCTAGCCAGCAAGCAGGTAGCAATGAAAGTAGGAATCTTTCTTTTTAACCCTGTAAGGGGGTGGTGCACTGTACCCGAAGATACTGCCATATCGGGTCAATGCATAGGGCGACGGAAGCAAGCTTCGAAATCGGCCCCCGTTCTCAAAAATCCATTTAATATATGGTCCCCAGATAGGGGACGTATCAGATATTAAACTGATAAGAACAGATACTACACTTGATCTTAGCCAAAAGGCCGAGAAGCGATAACCGTGAAAGGGGCGGGCCCAACAAGGTCCCCTTCATGGGCACTATCACTGCTTGCTGTCAGGGAGGCTGCCAGACAATTTTCCATGCACACTCTGGGCTGGGGGGCAGTCAACCACCAGTACACACAGCAGAACCTAAACCCATACCATTATTGCTAAGCAGCAAGACAGGGGCCCATTGCACTCCCACGGGGCCTTTTTAAATGCAATCCATAACCCGGATTTGCCAGGAACCCTTCTTACTCCTCCTACTTGCATGTGACACTGGGCTTAGGATCTGCATAGGAAACACACACACAAGCACACACCTACCTTTGTTGCCTGCAGATGCCTCCTTGGCTGTCCCCAAACGGTATCAAACCAACACCCACGGGAAGCTGTAAGCATAGAGGACATGCCTGCACCCCATTGGACTTACCTGTGTGGGTTAAATCCGGGTTATTTGACAACCTATGGCGGTGATGGTTCTGCTCAGGCAGAGCAGTGCTGATGCTCCTCATAAAGCTGTCGCTGCTGTGAAGGTTCTAGGTGACATCACAAATCCCTATGGTTACATACACAACAAAGCTGGGTTGTTGTTGTTTACACTCTGCAAGGCCTGTGGAAGTGAGTGACATCATAGCACTGTAGTTCTGAGGGTTCAAGATGGATGCAACAATCTCCTGTTGCTTCTATGAAGGCCGAAGGCCGTAATAGACGACATCACCAAACAGCTCCATAGTCACATACACAGCAAAGGAGAGATGTTGTTTACACCTAGTGATGTCAGTGGTATTGAGTGACATCACAGCACAGTGCTAAGGCTCCTGGGCCTGGACACAGCAGCGGCTGCAATATCTCAACGGGAGAATACGTTTATATCTATGTGTGTGTGTGCGCATATATATATATATATATATATATATATATATATATATATATATATATATATATATTTCTCCGCCGAAATCACTTTTAAACCCATTTCCACCTTTTTTTCCCCTTCTCTTCCTCTTACTTTTTTTTCACGTTTTTTTACGTTTTTCTCCTTTTCGCCTCTTTTCTGGGCGTATTATTCTTCTTTTTCTTCTTTTTTTCGTCTAATGCATACCCCATCAGTGCAGCAATGCTTATTCAATACCGCCCAGCAGATGGAGACACTGGGGGATAATTTTCTAAGGATTTATACTGATTTTTCCTGTCTGAATTTGTCGCACAGAAAGTTGCAGGCCAAATATGTGTGACATTTCTGCGACTTTAGCTTCTAGAGCATTTTTTACAACATTATACATAAGGTGCTGAATACATAAAAAGCGACTGTTCAGCGACAGACAAGTCGCATCGGCTGAAAGTAGGCCAGAATGTCAGTCCATGTTGGAGCAGGTTTAGATACAGTCTAAAGCATAGATCTCAAAGTCTGTGCACAGAATTTAGCAAGGGCCTCGCACCTTCTGATGCATCAGGTAGGTGCACAATAGCATAGCCTAACCCTCTGTACTTTGGTCTATATTGATGCGGGACATAGACAGCCAGCTGATGACCAATCCATTAGTGCAATGGATGGCTGGAAGCATTTGTCTTTGCCTTTGCAATACCACAGAAGCAATGCATGGTCAATGTACAGCAATGACACACCTGTGTGAACAGCCAGGAGACCCCCCCCCCCCATGTTATGTTACATAGTTACATAGTTAGTACGGTCGAAAAAAAGACATATGTCCATCAAGTTCAACCAGGGAATTAAGGGGTAGGGGTGTGGCGCGATATTGGGGAAGGGATGAGATTTTATATTTCTTCATAAGCATTAATCTTATTTGTCAATTAGGAACATTCAGCACCCACCCGCTATCAAGGCAGCTGCCTATCATGTCATGCCCTACCTGCACAGGTGTGCTGGGCTACTCAAATGATCCAATTAAGGAGGCCATTTAGTCAGCAGCAGCAGAAGTCCTGTGCCTGGACGCTCCAACAGGGGCCAGACACAAGCAGAAGCAGAAGCAGCAGAAGCAGCAGCAGCACCACCTTTTGTTTTTTGGCTGCAGCAGCAGCAAGGCCCCACAGGGCTGGCTAGCTGGGCTAGCCAGCAAGCAGGTAGCAATGAAAGTAGGAATCTTTCTTTTTAACCCTGTAAGGGGGTGGTGCACTGTACCCGAAGATACTGCCATATCGGGTCAATGCATAGGGCGACGGAAGCAAGCTTCGAAATCGGCCCCCGTTCTCAAAAATCCATTTAATATATGGTCCCCAGATAGGGGACGTATCAGATATTAAACTGATAAGAACAGATACTACACTTGATCTTAGCAAAAGGCCGAGAAGCGATAACCGTGAAAGGGGCGGGCCCTACAAGGTCCCCTTCATGGGCACTATCACTGCTTGCTGTCAGAGAGGCTGCCCAGACAATTTTCCATGCACACTCTGGGCTGGGGGGCAGTCAACCACCAGTACACACAGCAGAACCTAAACCCATACCATTATTGCTAAGCAGCAAGACAGGGGCCCATTGCACTCCCACGGGGCCCTTTTTAAATGCAATCCATAACCCGGATTTGCCAGGAACCCTTCTTACTCCTCCTACTTGCATGTGACACTGGGCTTAGGATCTGCATAGGAAACACACACACAAGCACACACCTACCTTTGTTGCCTGCAGATGCCTCCTTGGCTGTCCCCAAACGGTATCAAACCAACACCCACGGGAAGCTGTAAGCATAGAGGACATGCCTGCACCCCCATTGGACTTACCTGTGTGGGTTAAATCCGGGTTATTTGACAACCTATGGCGGTGATGGTTCTGCTCAGGCAGAGCAGTGCTGATGCTCCTCATAAAGCTGTCGCTGCTGTGAAGGTTCTAGGTGACATCACAAATCCCTATGGTTACATACACAACAAAGCTGGTTGTTGTTGTTTACACTCTGCAAGGCCTGTGGAAGTGAGTGACATCATAGCACTGTAGTTCTGAGGGTTCAAGATGGATGCAACAATCTCCTGTTGAAATAGACGACATCACCAAACAGCTCCATAGTCACATACACAGCAAAGGAGAGATGTTGTTTACACCTAGTGATGTCAGTGGTATTGAGTGACATCACAGCACAGTGCTAAGGCTCCTGGGCCTGGACACAGCAGCGGCTGCAATATCTCAACGGAGAATACGTTTATATCTATGTGTGTGTGTGCGCATATATATATATATATATATATATATATATATATATATATATATATTTCTCCGCCGAAATCACTTTTAAACCCATTTCCACCTTTTTTTCCCTTCTCTTCCTCTTACTTTTTTTTCACGTTTTTTTACGTTTTTCTCCTTTTCGCCTCTTTTCTGGGCGTATTATTCTTCTTTTTCTTCTTTTTTTTCGTCTAATGCATACCCCATCAGTGCAGCAATGCTTATTCAATACCGCCAGCAGATGGAGACACTGGGGGATAATTTTCTAAGGATTTATACTGATTTTTCCTGTCTGAATTTGTCGCACAGAAAGTTGCAGGCCAAATATGTGTGACATTTCTGCGACTTTAGCTTCTAGAGCATTTTTACAACATTATACATAGGTGCTGAATACATAAAAAGCGACTGTTCAGCGACAGACAAGTCGCATCGGCTGAAAGTAGGCCAGAATGTCAGTCCATGTTGGAGCAGGTTTAGATACAGTCTAAAGCATAGATCTCAAAGTCTGTGCACAGAATTTAGCAAGGGCCTCGCACCTTCTGATGCATCAGGTAGGTGCACAATAGCATAGCCTAACCCTCTGTACTTTGGTCTATATTGATGCGGGACATAGACAGCCAGCTGATGACCAATCCATTAGTGCAATGGATGGCTGGAAGCATTTGTCTTTGCCTTTGCAATACCACAGAAGCAATGCATGGTCAATGTACAGCAATGACACACCTGTGTGAACAGCCAGGAGACCCCCCCCCCCCCATGTTATGTTACATAGTTACATAGTTAGTACGGTCGAAAAAAGACATATGTCCATCAAGTTCAACCAGGGAATTAAGGGGTAGGGGTGTGGCGCGATATTGGGGAAGGGATGAGATTTTATATTTCTTCATAAGCATTAATCTTATTTTGTCAATTAGGAACATTCAGCACCCACCCGCTATCAAGGCAGCTGCCTATCATGTCATGCCCTACCTGCACAGGTGTGCTGGCTACTCAAATGATCCAATTAAGGAGGCCATTTAGTCAGCAGCAGCAGAAGTCCTGTGCCTGGACGCTCCAACAGGGGCCAGACACAAGCAGAAGCAGAAGCAGCAGCAGCACCACCTTTTGTTTTTTGGCTGCAGCAGCAGCAAGGCCCACAGGGCTGGCTAGCTGGCTAGCCAGCAAGCAGGTAGCAATGAAAGTAGGAATCTTTCTTTTTAACCCTGTAAGGGGGTGGTGCACTGTACCCGAAGATACTGCCATATCGGGTCAATGCATAGGGCGACGGAAGCAAGCTTCGAAATCGGCCCCCGTTCTCAAAAATCCATTTAATATATGGTCCCCAGATAGGGGACGTATCAGATATTAAACTGATAAGAACAGATACTACACTTGATCTTAGCCAAAAGGCCGAGAAGCGATAACCGTGAAAGGGGCGGGCCCAACAAGGTCCCCTTCATGGGCACTATCACTGCTTGCTGTCAGGGAGGCTGCCAGACAATTTTCCATGCACACTCTGGGCTGGGGGGCAGTCAACCACCAGTACACACAGCAGAACCTAAACCCATACCATTATTGCTAAGCAGCAAGACAGGGGCCCATTGCACTCCCACGGGGCCTTTTTAAATGCAATCCATAACCCGGATTTGCCAGGAACCCTTCTTACTCCTCCTACTTGCATGTGACACTGGGCTTAGGATCTGCATAGGAAACACACACACAAGCACACACCTACCTTTGTTGCCTGCAGATGCCTCCTTGGCTGTCCCCAAACGGTATCAAACCAACACCCACGGGAAGCTGTAAGCATAGAGGACATGCCTGCACCCCATTGGACTTACCTGTGTGGGTTAAATCCGGGTTATTTGACAACCTATGGCGGTGATGGTTCTGCTCAGGCAGAGCAGTGCTGATGCTCCTCATAAAGCTGTCGCTGCTGTGAAGGTTCTAGGTGACATCACAAATCCCTATGGTTACATACACAACAAAGCTGGGTTGTTGTTGTTTACACTCTGCAAGGCCTGTGGAAGTGAGTGACATCATAGCACTGTAGTTCTGAGGGTTCAAGATGGATGCAACAATCTCCTGTTGCTTCTATGAAGGCCGTAATAGACGACATCACCAAACAGCTCCATAGTCACATACACAGCAAAGGAGAGATGTTGTTTACACCTAGTGATGTCAGTGGTATTGAGTGACATCACAGCACAGTGCTAAGGCTCCTGGGCCTGGACACAGCAGCGGCTGCAATATCTCAACGGAGAATACGTTTATATCTATGTGTGTGTGTGCGCATATATATATATATATATATATATATATATATATATATATATATATATATATATTTCTCCGCCGAAATCACTTTTAAACCCATTTCCACCTTTTTTTCCCTTCTCTTCCTCTTACTTTTTTTTCACGTTTTTTTACGTTTTTCTCCTTTTCGCCTCTTTTCTGGGCGTATTATTCTTCTTTTTCTTCTTTTTTTTCGTCTAATGCATACCCCATCAGTGCAGCAATGCTTATTCAATACCGCCAGCAGATGGAGACACTGGGGGATAATTTTCTAAGGATTTATACTGATTTTTCCTGTCTGAATTTGTCGCACAGAAAGTTGCAGGCCAAATATGTGTGACATTTCTGCGACTTTAGCTTCTAGAGCATTTTTACAACATTATACATAGGTGCTGAATACATAAAAAGCGACTGTTCAGCGACAGACAAGTCGCATCGGCTGAAAGTAGGCCAGAATGTCAGTCCATGTTGGAGCAGGTTTAGATACAGTCTAAAGCATAGATCTCAAAGTCTGTGCACAGAATTTAGCAAGGGCCTCGCACCTTCTGATGCATCAGGTAGGTGCACAATAGCATAGCCTAACCCTCTGTACTTTGGTCTATATTGATGCGGGACATAGACAGCCAGCTGATGACCAATCCATTAGTGCAATGGATGGCTGGAAGCATTTGTCTTTGCCTTTGCAATACCACAGAAGCAATGCATGGTCAATGTACAGCAATGACACACCTGTGTGAACAGCCAGGAGACCCCCCCCCCCCCATGTTATGTTACATAGTTACATAGTTAGTACGGTCGAAAAAAGACATATGTCCATCAAGTTCAACCAGGGAAAATTAAGGGGTAGGGGTGTGGCGCGATATTGGGGAAGGGATGAGATTTTATATTTCTTCATAAGCATTAATCTTATTTTGTCAATTAGGAACATTCAGCACCCACCCGCTATCAAGGCAGCTGCCTATCATGTCATGCCCTACCTGCACAGGTGTGCTGGCTACTCAAATGATCCAATTAAGGGAGGCCATTTAGTCAGCAGCAGCAGAAGTCCTGTGCCTGGACGCTCCAACAGGGGCCAGACACAAGCAGAAGCAGAAGCAGCAGAAGCAGCAGCAGCACCACCTTTTGTTTTTTGGCTGCAGCAGCAGCAAGGCCCACAGGGCTGGCTAGCTGGCTAGCCAGCAAGCAGGTAGCAATGAAAGTAGGAATCTTTCTTTTTAACCCTGTAAGGGGGTGGTGCACTGTACCCGAAGATACTGCCATATCGGGTCAATGCATAGGGCGACGGAAGCAAGCTTCGAAATCGGCCCCCGATCTCAAAATCCATTTAATATATGGTCCCCAGATAGGGGACGTATCAGATATTAAACTGATAAGAAGCAGATACTACACTTGATCTTAGCCAAAAGGCCGAGAAGCGATAACCGTGAAAGGGGCGGGCCCAACAAGGTCCCCTTCATGGGCACTATCACTGCTTGCTGTCAGGGAGGCTGCCAGACAATTTTCCATGCACACTCTGGGCTGGGGGGCAGTCAACCACCAGTACACACAGCAGAACCTAAACCCATACCATTATTGCTAAGCAGCAAGACAGGGGCCCATTGCACTCCCACGGGGCCTTTTTAAATGCAATCCATAACCCGGATTTGCCAGGAACCCTTCTTACTCCTCCTACTTGCATGTGACACTGGGCTTAGGATCTGCATAGGAAACACACACACAAGCACACACCTACCTTTGTTGCCTGCAGATGCCTCCTTGGCTGTCCCCAAACGGTATCAAACCAACACCCACGGGAAGCTGTAAGCATAGAGGACATGCCTGCACCCCATTGGACTTACCTGTGTGGGTTAAATCCGGGTTATTTGACAACCTATGGCGGGTGATGGTTCTGCTCAGGCAGAGCAGTGCTGATGCTCCTCATAAAGCTGTCGCTGCTGTGAAGGTTCTAGGTGACATCACAAATCCCTATGGTTACATACACAACAAAGCTGGGTTGTTGTTGTTTACACTCTGCAAGGCCTGTGGAAGTGAGTGACATCATAGCACTGTAGTTCTGAGGGTTCAAGATGGATGCAACAATCTCCTGTTGCTTCTATGAAGGCCGTAATAGACGACATCACCAAACAGCTCCATAGTCACATACACAGCAAAGGAGAGATGTTGTTTACACCTAGTGATGTCAGTGGTAGTGACATCACAGCACAGTGCTAAGGCTCCTGGGCCTGGACACAGCAGCGGCTGCAATATCTCAACGGAGAATACGTTTATATCTATGTGTGTGTGTGCGCATATATATATATATATATATATATATATATATATATATATATATATATTTCTCCGCCGAAATCACTTTTAAACCCATTTCCACCTTTTTTTCCCTTCTCTTCCTCTTACTTTTTTTTCACGT